>NW_023637590.1:72116-180968 GCF_015220235.1 Choloepus didactylus
AGAGGTTCTACCCAACAAGATTGTGTTAAAAGATCATGGCTTTTCTGGTGTCCATAACAGTTTCAAATCAGCACACTTTCCAATTTGGATACATTTTACTTGTCTTCGTATATTATTCTGGCTGGAATTTCTTGCACAATGTTGAATAACAGTGGTGATAGGGGGCATCTTGTCTCATTACTGATCTTAAGGTGAAGACTTTTAGTCTCTCACCATGGAGTACTATGCTGGCTGTTTGTTTTTCATATGCACCCATTATCTTATTGAAGAAGTTTCCTTTAATTCCTATTTTGATGTGTTTTTTTTCAAAAAGGGATACAAGATGGCAGAGTGATGAGTTGTGGAATTTAGTTACTCCTTTAGGAGAGCTGGTAATTAGCCAGGAACTGTAAGAAACAGCATTTTCAGGACCTCAAGTGACCAGTCATGCATCATATACTAGTCTGAAATGGGCAGAATAGCTGAGATCACAGCAAAACCTGTAAGTTTCCCCAGCCTGGTGTCTGGCACCTCTCCCCAACCCACCCCATGTGCAGGGGACTATCTCATAGCTAGCTTCCTGAGGTAAAAAAATCTGCTGGGAGAGGATCCAAAATGGCATATTAGGAGAGATAGAGGAAAATTCTTCTCCATGAAACACACTAGATAAAAGACAGGAAGTGTTCCAGAATAAGTTCCAGGGTCCACCAGCTGAGCAAGGACTTATATTTCCATAGTGATTGAGCAATTGGAGAAGCAAAGAGCCTGTGTTTGGACTCATGTAAGTCTTTGGTCTGGAGAGCTGCTGGGAAGGCAGCCAGACACATGCTGTGGTTGGAGGTGAGTCAGAGTGGGACTTGAGGAGTGGTCAGGGAGATGGCAGTGGGAGATGGGAGTGCCTTCCATGCCTCAGGCACATGCCTCAGTAACAGGCATGGGTGATAGCCCTTTACACACCCACAGCTGAAGGCCCCCAAGTTAGGGACAAGCCACTACAGCAAATGGATGATTGCAAAAGTAGGTTATATTCCATGCACCATGCAAACTTTGAAGAGGCTGGGAGCCACCCCTTCAGAGTGCTGCCGTTGAGAGTCTCCTCAAGGGAATTTGGGATTCAGCTGGCTTTTGACAGTGCAACACCTACCCTGCAGAAGCCCCCAGGGTACAGAGCTGAGAGGCAGGGGAGCCAAACCAGAAATGACAGGAGCCCTACACCAAGCCTAGGGACTTGTGGGTCCATAGCACAGAGGGACTGAAGGGAGTCTGAGCTGGAGGAGAGGACACTTTCTGCATCCCCAGGGTATCAAAGCTGCAACCCCAGGAATGGCTGGGAGTACTGGATCTTAAAGCCCTCTTCCCTGCCAAACTGCACAGGGCACAACCCCAACCACAGGGCTGGTGATCCCCATTGCACATGGAAAATTGGTACACTGATTGGACATCAACATTGTTTGGACCTTCACTCTCTGTACAATTGAAGCTGGGGAGACATAGATTGATTGTAAGAGGTCTCTCAGTAGCACCATCTGCTGGTAGGTCAGGGAAAGGGCACTGCATCAAGCTGTAGCTCTGTCAAATTATAGATAACTGTTTAAATAACTCTGCATATCCACAAAGAACCCTATCAAGACAGACAAATGCCAGGAGGCCAAAAACAACAGAAAATTATAAAACATATGAAGAAACAAGAAGATCTGGATAACCCAAATGCCCAAATCAAATAATCAGAGGAGATATGGAACTTGGGAAATTAATCAAAGAAATAATCACAAACACCAATTCCATGGCTCAAGAAATAAAGAACATCAAGGAGACCTTAGAAGAACAGAAAGAAAAATTTGCAAGAGTAAATAAAAAAATAGACAATCTTATGGAAACAAAAGAAATTTTGGTCAAATAAAAAAGATTCTAGATATGCACAGTACTTGATTAGGGAAAGCTGAGGAAACAATAAGGGAACTGGAATAGTGCCAGTTAGAAAGTGAATGTTCAAAAGAAAGAATGGAGAAAAAATAAAAAAGAAATTCAAAATGGATCTCAGGGATATGATGGACAACATGAAGCATGCAAATATAAGAATCAGTGGTGTCCCAGAAGGAGAAAAGAAGGGTAAAGGACTAGGAAGAGTATTCAAAGATATTGTTGGAGAGAACTTCCCAATGCTTCTAAATGATATAAATATGCAAACCATAGATGCCCAATGAATTGACTAGGATTCTCTAAAGAAACAGGGTAAATGAGATACCTATAAATATCATTTTATAAAAGTGTCTCATACAATTGTGGGTATGCACGATTCCAAATTCCCTAGGCCAGGCAGTGAACTTGCAATGCCAATGAAGGTGTTCATGAACTCCTCAGGAAGTGAACTGGCCACTCTGATGAAGGTGTTCAATAAATTCCTCAGGAAATGCTTCACTGGATAGCCAAAGAAGAAAGGAAGGTCATCTCACTTTCTCACTTAAAAGTCTTCAATGGATTGGATTAAATCCAGCTGATTGAATCTTCTCATTGCAGAAGACATGCTTTTCTTGGATGTAATCAGTCATAGCTGCAGCCAATTGACTGATGATATAATAAATCAGCCTTCTGGTTTATTAACTAGCTGCAAATGTCTTTGCAATAACAGGCCAGTCCTTGCTTGAGCACACACCTGGACACCATCACCTGGCCAAGTTGACTCATGAACCTAACCATCACACTCAATGAACCCTATAGACTAGAAATGACCCTGAACACTAGAAATGACCTAACTGAAGAGAAACTCAAGAAAATATTCCATTCTCAATAGCAACTAAAAAAATCAAGTACCTAGGAATAAACTTAACCAAAGATGTAAAAAATTTATGCATAGAATATTATGTAACCTTACCAAAAGAAATAGAAGGGACATAAAAAGATGGAAAAATATTATGTGTTCATGGAAAAGAAGACTAAATATAATTAAGATGTCAATTCTACCTAAACTCATGTACAGATTCAATGCAATTCCAATCAAAATTCCAAAACCTACTTTGCAGACTTTGAAAAACTAGTGATCAAATTTATTTGGAAGGGAAAGATGCTTCAAATTGCTAAAAACATTCTAAAAAAGAAATTAAAAGTGGGAGGACTTACCCTTCCTGACTTTGAAAATTACTATAAAGCCACAGTAGTCAAAACAGCATGGTACTAACACAAAGGTAGAAATATTGATCAATGGAATTGAATTGAGAATTCAGAGATAGACCCTCAGATCTATGGCCAACTGATCTTTGATAAGTCTCCCAAAACCATTAATCTGGGACATAACAATCTCTTCAATAAATTGTGCTGGGAGAACTGGATATCCATATCCAAAAGAATGAAAAAGGACACCTACCTGACACATGCAAAAATTAACACAAATTGGATTAAAGACCTCAATATAAAAGACAGCAACATAAAACTCCTGGAAGACAATGTAGGGAATCATCTTCAAGACCTTGTATTAGGAGGTCACTTCTTAGACTTTACATCCAAAGCACAAATAACAGAAGAAAAAATAGATAAATGGGAACTCCTTAAAATTGACAGCTCCTGTACCTCAAAGGAATTTGTCAAAAAAGTGAAGAGGCAGCCAACTTAATGGGAAAAATTTGGAAACCATGAATTGGACAAAAGACTGATAGCTTGCATATATAAAGAAATCCTACAACTCAATGACAATAGTACAGACAGCCCAATTATAAATGGGCAAAAGATATGAAAGGGCATTTCACTGAAAAATAAATACAAATAGCTTAAAAAAAAAACACATGAAGAAATGTTCCTTTGCTATCTATTAGAGAGATGCAAATTAAGACCACAATAAGATATCATCTCACACCAATTAGAATGGCTGCCATTAAACAAACAGGAAACTACAAATGCTGGAGAGGATGTGGAGAATTTGGAATGCTTATTCATTGTTGGTGGGATTGCATAATGCTACAGCCAGTCTGGAAGACAGTCTATCAGTTCCTTAGAAAACTAGATATCAAGTTATACTTTGATCCAGCAATTTCACTTCTCAGTATATACCCAGAAGATTTGAAAGCAATGACATTAACATATTTTGCACACCAATATTCTTAGTGGAATTATTCACAATTGCCAAGGAGTGGAAACAACCCAACTGCCCTTCAACAGAAGAGTGGATAAACAAAATGTGGTATATACACAATGGAATTCTACATGGTAGTAAGAAGGAATGATGTCATGAAACATGACAACATGGATGAACCTTGAAGACATAATGCTGAGTGAAATAAGCCAGACACAAAAAGAGAGATAATGTATGTTACCACTGTTGTGAACTCCATGAAAAATGTAAAGTTAATATTTTATACTGCAGAATATGGGGGACTTAGAGATAGATAGCAACTAGTGAAGGGAGAACAATAATCCACTAAGAACAGTTAAACTATTGAGGGTAATCTCAATGTTATGGAATGCTCAAGAATAATTACAGTTTGTAAACTTTCTTGATATGGTAGGATCATGTCGGAAGCAATCTGCTTGTTTTGGTTATTTGTTTTACTTATTCCTTTGTTTTATTATGGTTTGTTAATTTTCTTGGGGTATAGTAAGGACAAGTTGGAAGCAATAAAGTTATTTTAGCTTATTTGTTTTTCTTAACCATTTGTTTTGTTTTGTGTGAATTGTTCTTTAATTTTTTGATAAGTAAAAAAAAAACCTATTACATTAAAAATATCTTCAATTTTTAAAAAAAAGCAATCTGCTGGGAGCAAGAAGGCAGGTTTACCCAGCATAATTGCAGAATGAATTAACCAAGTAATAATTAACTTTTGGAGCTTGGGTGTGTTGGGGTGCTGGAGAAGGGCTGGGCTATAGGAAGTAGGGGGCACATAGAAGCAGGCACCCATTGGCACTCGCATTCCATGGCTCCAAAAGGGCTTGGTTTTTTCCTACATGTTGTCCCTTTTCTATTCTTTCTGACTTCTTATCTTTTTACACTTCAATGGCCCCCTGTCAAGGGCAGAATTAAAGCTATTGGAGAGTACTATCGGCAGGTGAAAGAGAAAATAGACTAAAGCACTCTCCCTCAAATGGTCTATACTGTAACTGACAGCACTAGGGAGCTGGGGAAAGGCCTTAAAAAGGGTTTTCTTTTTTCCTTTGAAAATAACTATTCTAAGTAGCTCTTTACAGAAATCCTCAGATATTTGCAACCTGGCCTCTAGACCCAGGTATGAAGAGCTGAGATAAGTCTGACAGACAAAGTAATGAAACTAGTGGGGGAGAGAGTTCCATAAAGGGTATAATTCCCCCCAAGAAAATGGGTGCATGATCCAGCCTAAGTGGCAGCCCTCCTTGAAGGAACTCATGGGCTGGAAAACAGAAACCATCTTCTGTCAGCCATGGTCCCAACAGGGGAAAGAGTCTGGGGAGAAATATAGGCACTGCACCTCTTTAACCCTGGTGGGGAGCTGAAGACTGACAAGTACCACCTACTGGATAGGATAAGAAAAAAACAGGATCTAGAGGCTTCACAGGAGGGTCTGAAAACATGCAGATTCTTTTGTCAGGGAAACTCTGTATCCTCCTTCTGAGACCTGGGGGCAAAAGTTAGAGATATAGAATAAGTTGAACTGAACACCAAAGGATAGAGAACATAGACAACCAACAAGAAAACCCTAGGTAAAAGAGTGAAAATTAGCCCAAAATAAACTAATCAAGAACTCAGATGTCTAAACAGCTTAAGATAATGAGACATACTAGGAAACACAAAAATATGGACCAGCCAAAGGAACAAACCAATAGTTAATCTGATACAGGAGTTGAGAACTAATTAAACATGTTCAAATAAACCTTCTAAATCAATTCAAAAATCAATTCAATGAACTGAGGAAAGATATGGCAAGAGAGATGAAGAATATAAGGAAGACAATGGATGACTAAAAGAAGAATTCATAAGCTTACAAAAACAAATGGCAGAACTTATGTGAATAAAGGGGAAAATAGAAGAGATGGAAAACACAATGGAGGGGTACAACAGTAGATTTGAACAGGCAGAAGAAAAGATCAGTGAACTGGAAGACAAGATATTTGAATTCATACACACAAAAGAACAGATGAGGAAAGAATGGAAAACTACAAGCAGGGTCTTTGGGAATTGAGTGGTAACATGAAGCACATGAATATATGTGTTATGGGTGTCCCAGAGGGAGAAGAGAAGGGAAAAGGGGCAGAAAGAAAAATAGAAGAAATATTCACTGAAAATTTCCCAACTCTTATGAAAGACATAGAATTACAGATTCAAGAAGTACAGCAAACCCCAAACAGAATAGATCACAGTAGACCTACTCTAAGATATTTACTGATCAGATTGCCCAATGTCAAAGACAAAGAGAGAATTCTGAAAGCAGCAAGAGAAAAGTGATCCATCTCATAGAAGGGAAGCTTAATAAAACCATGTACAGATTTCTCCACAGAAACCATGAAGGTGAGAAGACAGTGGTATGATATATTCAAGATACTGAATTAAAAAAACTGCCCACCAAGAATCCTATGTCTGGCAAAACTGTCTTTCAAAAATTGGGGAGAGATTAAAAAGTTTTCAGACAAGCAGACAATGAGATGATTTGTGAATAAGAGACCAAGGCTACAAGAAACACTAAAGGGAAAGCTACTGGCTGACAGGAAAAGACAGGAGGCAGAGGTTCAGAGAAGTGTGTAGAAATGAAGAATATCAGGAAGGGTAAAAGGAGACATATAAAAAATAAGACATGACATTTAAAATCCAAAAGACAAAATGATAGAAGAAATTACTGTCCTTACAGTAATAACACCAAATGTTAATGGAATAAACTCTTAAAAAGACATACACTGGCAGAATGCATTAAAAAATAGGACCAATCTATGTTTTCTGCAAGAAATTCACTTCAGACACATGGACAAAAATAGGCTCAAAGTGATGGTTGGAAAAAGGTATTTCACACAGAAAACAACCAGAAAAAAGCAGTAGTAGTTACATTACTATCAGACAAATTAGTCATCAAAAGGTAAACACTTAGAAGAGACAAATAAAGACACCACATATGAATAAAAGGGACAATTCATCAAGAAAACATAACAATCATAAATATTTATGCACCAAGTCACAGTGTCCCAGAATACATGAGGCAAACACTTAGAACATTGAAAGGAGAAGTAGATATGTTTACAATAATATTTGGAGACTTCAATACACCACCCTCATCAATGGATAGAACATCTAGACAGAGGATGAATAAAGAAATGGAGATGTTGAACTGTATGATAAATGAACTGAACTTGACAGATATTTATAGAACAGTACACCCCATCACTGCAGGATACACATTTTTCTCAAGTGTTCATGGAAGATTCACTAGGATAGACCACATGTTGCATCATGAAGCAAGGCTCAATAAATTTAAAAATATTGATATTATACAAAACTCTTGCATCATAAGGAAATGAAGTTGGGAATAAATAACAGGCAGAAATTCATAAAATTCACAAATATACAGAAGTTAAACAACATGCTATTAGAAAACCAGTGCATAAAGTGAGAAATTACAAGAGAAATTAATAAATACCTTGAGGTAATGTCAATGGAAACCCAACATATCAAATCTTATGGGATGCAACAATGGTATGGCTGAGGGAAATTTATTGCCCTACATGCCTGTATTAAAAGAGAAGAGAAAGTAAAAATCAAGGATTTAACTGTTCATCTTGGACAACTAGAGACAGAAGAGCAAAGGAAACCCAAAGAAAATAGAAGGAAAGAAATAACAAAGGCTAGAGCAGAAATAAATGAGATTGAGAACAGGAAATTAATAGAGATAATCAACAAAATCAGAAGCTGGTTCTTTGAGACAATCAATAAAATTGATGGATCCCTAGCTAGGCTAACAACAACAAAAGGAGTGGATGCAAATAAATACAATCAGAAATGGGAAAGGAGACATAACTACTGACCCTGTAGAAATAAAGGAGATAATGAGGAGATACTATGAGCAACTATATTCTAATAAACCACACAACATAGATGAAATGGACACTTCCTAGGAAAGCGTAACAAACCAACATTGACTCAGGAAGAAATAGATGACCTCAAGAAACTCAAGTAAAGAGATTGAGCCAGTCATCAAAAAGCTCCCAAAAAAGGAAAGCCCAGGATAAGATGGCTTCACATGTGAATTCTACTAAGCATTTAAGAAAGAATTAGTACCAATCCTGCTCAAACTCTTCAAAAATATTGAAGAGGAGGGAAAGCTGCCTAACTTATTCTATGAAGCCAACATCACTCTAATACCAAAGTCAGGAAAAGATATTACAAAAAAGAAAATTATAGACCAATCTCTTTAATGAATATAGATGCAAAAATCCCCCAAAAATACAAATCAAATTCAGCAGCACATTAAAAGAATTATACACCAGGACAAGTTGGGATTTATTCCAGGTATACAAAGCTGGTTCAACACAAGAAAATCAATGTAATACACCACATCAATAAATCAAAGCAGAAGAACATGATCATCTTGATTGATGCTGAAAAAGCATTTGAGAAAATTCAACATCCTTTCTTGATGAAAACACTTCAAAGTATAGGAAAAGAAGGGAAATTTCTCAATATGATAAAGGCAATATATGAAAAACCAACAGCTAACCTCATATTCAATGGAGAATGACTGAAAGCTTTTCCTCTAACATCAGGAACAAGACAGGGATGTTCACTGTCACCACTGTTATTTAACATTGTGCTGGAAGTTCTAGCTAGAGCAATTAGGCAAGAAAAACAAATAAAAATCATCCAAATTGTAGAGGAAGAAGTAAAGCTTTCACTGTTTGCAGAAGATTTGGTTCTATATGTAGAAAATCCAAGAAAATCTATAGCAAATCTACTAGAACTAAATAGTGAATACAGCAACATGGCAGGCTACATGACTGATGCACAAAAATCTGTAGTGTTCCCATACACAAGAGGTGGAAATCAAGAAAACAATTCAATTTACAATAGCAACCAAAAGAATCAACTATTAGGGTTAACCTTAACCAAGGCCACAAAAGACTGATACAGAGAAAAGCACAAGAAACTGCTAAAAGAAACTGATTGGGACCTAAAAATGGAAGAAAATACTGTATTCAAGTATTGGAAGACTAAATATAGTAAAGAGTCAATTCTACCTAAACTGATTTATATATTCATGCAATGCCAATTAAAATCCCATCAACTTACTTTGAGGAAATAGAAAAACCAATAACTAAATTCATTTGGTAATGCAAGGTGCCCAGAATAGCCAAAAATACTTTGAGAAAGAGGGACAAAGTAGAAGGCCTCACACTACCTGACTTTGAAATGCATTACAAAGCTACAGTGGTCCAAACAGCATGGTACTGGCATAAGGATAGTTATACTGACCACTGAAGTTGAGCTGAGTGTTCAGAAATTGAACCTCACATTTATGGAAAATTTATCTTTGATAAGGCAGTCAAGCCAAAACAACTGGGACAGGAACAGCCTTTCAATAAATAGTGCTTGGAGAACTGGATACACATTTCCAGAAGAATGAAAGAGGGACTCCTATCTCATACCTTATACAAAAATTAATGTGAAATGGATTAAATGCCTAAACATTAGTTCAAAGACCATAAGACTCTTGGAAATGTAGGGCAATATCTTAAAAACTTGTGATTTGAGGGTACTTTCTAGACCTTACAACCCAAATTGCCCAGCCCTACTACCTACCTTCCATTCAGAACCATACCCCAGAGCAGGGGGGAAAACCACAATGGGCCACACCTCTGTACACCAGTCTGGGGTTACAGGCTGACAGGCACCACCTGCTGGGCAGAAAAGCACAGTGACCTGAGGCATGACAGGGTGTATCAATTTTCTAATACACACCATCAGGAAACTGGATACTGAATATTTCTTCCTTCTGGGGGCCTGAGCCCATTCTGGTCTGAGAAAACCTGATTGGAATAACCAAGGAACCATGCATAGACAATGATCTACACTAAGAAAAATGAAGTTATGCCCCAGTCAAAGGAACAAACCTACACTTCAACTGAGATACAGTAGTTGAGACAACAAATAACTAGTTAATTCAAAAAGTTTAGGGATGATATGGTGAAAGAGATGAACTGTATAACAGAAAACACTGGGCACACATAAGGTAGGAATCAAAAGTTCAATAAAACAACTGGCATAATCTATGTAAATGAAAGGCACAACACAAGAGATGAAAGACACAATGGAAATGTACAACAGCAGATCTCAAGAGGCAGAAGAAAACACTCAGAACTGGAGAACTGAAAGCCTACACACAAAAGAACAGATAGAGAAAAGAATGGAGAAATACAAGAAAAGTCTCTGGGAACTTAAGGCAAAGTGAAAAGCAAGAATGCACATGTCATTTGTGTACCAGAAGTCAAAGAGAAGGGAAAGGGGGCAGAAGCAATAATAGAGGAAATAATCAATAAAAAATCCCATCTCTTATGAAAGACATAAAATCACTGATCGAAGAAGTACAGCATACTCCAAACAGAAGAGATCTGAAAAGGCCTATGCCAAGCCACTTAATAATCAGATTATCAAACATCAAAGATAAAGAGAGAATCCTGAAAGCAGCAAGAGAAAAGCAATCCATCACATACCAAGGAAGCTTGATAAGACCATGTGTGGATTTCTCAATAGAAACCATGGAGGCAAGAAGGAAGTGGTGTGATATATTCAAGATGCTGAAAGAGAAAAACCACCAACCAAGAATCCTATATCCAGCAAAACTATCCTTCAAATATGAGGGAGAGCTTAAAGTATTCTCTGACAAGCAGACAATGACAAAGTTTGTGAACAAGATAACTGTTCTACTGGAAACACTAAAGGAAGCACTGCAGACAGAAAGGAAAATACCAGAGTGAGAAGTATGGAAAACAAATTTAGGAGCTAGTAGCACAGCAATGTAAGCACACTGAATAAAGATGACTGTGAGTATGGTTGAAAGAGGAAGGTTGGAACCATGTGGGACACCAGAACAAAAGACAAAGGATAAAGACTGGGACTGTGTAAATCAGGGAAATTTAGGGTACTCAAGGATTGTAATAAAAAGTACAAATATGTTTTTACATGAGGTAGAACAAATGAATGTCAGCATTGCAAGGTATTAAAAATAGGGTGGGACTGGGGGAAAATAACATCAATGCAAACTGGAGACTATAACAGAAGCACTGTGTCATGCTTCCTTAATATAACAAAGGCAATATACCAAAGCTATTTGCATATGGGGGGGTGGGGAATAGGGGAAGGGTACAGGACTCCTGGCATTGGTGATGTTGTCTGACTCTTTATTCTACTTTACATTAATGCAATCTTTCCTTTTGTTGCCATCTAGCTGTCAAGTGTTTGTTTTGTTTTGTTTTCCCTCTTTCTCTTTTCTTTTTCTTTTGTCTCTCTGCCTTCTTTGACTCTTCCTCCTTCTTTGTGGAAGAAATAGATAGTGGCATGGTGCTGAATACATAAATACATGACTATACAGGGAACCAACAATTGTTTACTTAGGACAGAAATGTATGGTGTGTGAATAAAACCATGTTAAAAGAAATGGGTTAAGGAAGAAACCTTGAGGGTAGTATATTGAGTGAAATAATACAGACAAATAAAGACAAATATTGCAGGGTCTCACCAATATGAACTACTGATGATATGTAAACTCACAGATATGAAATATAGGTTACCAGAATATAGAATGATGCTAAAGAATGGGGAGTGATTGCTTAGTATGAGCAGAATATTCAAGTAGAGTGAACTTAAATGGTCCAAAATGGACAGGGGTGATGGTAGCATGTTGTGAGAATAACTAACAGTGCAGAAAGGTGTGTGAAAGTGGTGGAAATGGTCAGCTCAGAGTCACATGTGTCACCAGAAGGAAAGTTGGAGGTTTAAAGATGGGAAAGTATAAAACAGTGAATCTTGTGGTGGACAATGTCTGTGATTAACTATACAAATAATAGAAATCTTCTCATGAACTAGAACAAATGTATGGCACTATAACTAGAAGCTAATAGTAGACAGGCATATAGGGAAAAATATATACCTATTGCAAACTATATATTACAGTTAGTAGTATTTTAACATTCTTTCATCAACAGTAACAAATGTACTGTATCAGTAATGAAGGGGGGATGGTTAGGGGTATGGGAGAATTTGAGTTTCCTTTTTTTGTCTTTATTTCTTTTCTGGAGTAATGAAAAGGTTCTAAAAATTATAAAAATAACTGTGTTGACGATGCACAGCTGTATGATGGTACCATGTGCAACTGACTGTTCACTTTGGATATTTGGATAGTTGTGTACCATGTGAACAATCTCAATGCATATATATATATATATACATATAAGGAACTGATAAATATGATGCCAGGGAATAGCTAAAGGACTATTTACTCACTCAACATATTCCCAACAACTGTTCAATGCCATGTCATCACCCAGTGTCCGTATCTGTGGCTGACCGGCCATCACAATGTGGATGGGTCACATTCTTGGCTCACCAGCAGTGGGACATCAATGTCCATGGAAAACCTTTTAAAACCTCCCTCTTCATGCTTCATGACATCCATCTCCTCAGTCTTTTCTCTAGAGCCCCACCTCCACCTGTTCCTACCTGTCCCTGGACAGAGCTGTGAGGGGAGAATTCCAGGGTGCAATGGTTGTGCAGACTGAGAGAGACCCCCTGGGAGAGTTTGTGCTGGACACTGATTTGGGCCACTGAAGCATAACCAGAAGGGGAGACTCTACTGTGATGAATCCTGTAAATTAATGGAAATGGACCAGATTGATGTCATGAGAGGAAGAATGCCTCTGTGACAAAATGAAGGCATTTGGAGAACAGTGGGCTCCAGGACCCCCTGACTGCTTGTCTCTGAAAAGACCATCCAAAGGAACAAAGCCCTCTGCCAGCTGCTCTCAGAGGCATTGGACAGCCTGGTGACCTGCCCTGTGGCTGGCAGGGGGCCCTGTGGAGTGCATATATAAGGGCAGCAAACTTGGGCCAGGGCAGGTGGGGACCACTCAACTTTCCGCAGGCCTGAGAGAAATGGATGCTTCCCTGCTCTGGTTGTTTTCTTATTCCTGGGAGACTCCATCGCCCATTTCCCCATGATTGTCTGGGCCTGGCTTCCTTATCCCATTGCTTCTGGTCCTCATCATCTGCTCCTCAGTCCCCATGGGGTTCCCTCCATGGGATCAAGGTCTGGAATGAGGTTGGAGAAAAAGAGGAAAAAGACCATTTTGGCAAAAATGACCCTTGTCCAGGAGACAGAGTTCTGTGGTGTCCCCAGCTGGACCTGAGCTCTGTCTCTCACACTGTTGATGCTCATTGGACAGGAGACAGCCACTGGGGTCAGAAGAAGGGATGAGTGGGGGTGCACACAGGACCCCTTCCTCTTCTGGCCCTAGGTGCATGGTGAGGTGTGAACCCATTTCTCTGCCCCCTATTGCTGCACCCCAATTTCCAAGAGGCTGGGTGGGGCCTGCTGCCTCCCTGCCCTGTCTGTGCCCTTGGCCACAAGGTCCCTCTGTCCTGCACTGGAAGCTTCAGGGTTGAGGAATATAATTATGGAGCTAACCAGACCACTGTCCCAGGCAGAATCCCCAGAGCCATGATGACAGATGTACACCCTCAGGCTCCCAGACTTATCCTGGGTCCCAGCACTGTCACCATGGCCTCCCTGACAATCTTTGTGCCATATCCTGATTGTCTTTCTCATGGGACTCCAGCTTAATTCTTACTGTGGGCTCAAATATACTGTTGGTGCCTCTTGCACAGCTGCCTTGCCTGTGACAGCACCACCCCAGGGGCACTTCTGCTATTGACACTGAGGAGGTTGCGGTTCTCACATCCATGGATGCATCAATGGAGTATTGGTCTGAGCCATTGTCAGTGCAGGATTCCAGCCTGATGTCCCTGCCCAGGCAGACAGGCCTTGCTTCTTGGGGGAGACTCTCCCTAGGAGAGAAATGGTGGTGACAGTAGATGGTTTGTTTTGGTTCAGAGTTCAGGGGGCCTGGAGCCTCAGGGTGGCCCCTGCAGACAGCAGATTGCAAAGTCAGCACTTCTGACAATTATTCTCAGACATGACACCCTTTTCTCATTCTTGATGGCCACTAATTCTCATCCAGGACAACTATATTCTTTTCACAGTGATCTCAGCTATGTAAAGAAAACATAAGTAATTTTTGTAATGCAGGCTGGAAAATCATTACTATGTTTTAAAATGCATTTCTATTTTTTAAATAACTTTGAAAATAAGAAAAAATAACATCCATATGAAGGGATAGATTATATTTTTAAGGAATAGCTAACTCTGCTAATCATAGGGATCAAGAGGCAGATCATTGTCATTTCCCCTGGGCTTTTTTGCCCATAAAGGCACCAGACTTCACATTTGTACAAGACCCTGCCTGAGTCCCCCCCTCACTCTCAGCCACCCCTGAGTCACTCACCCTAGAAGGGCACTTTCCCACAGGAAGGTAACAAGAGCCACACAGGTCATGAAATGTAGAACCCAACTTTAAAAAGTAAGCAAATGAAAACAAACAGCAAATAGATGAAAGTAATTTTATCATATATTTTATTCCTATAAATATATGTAAATACTATCATTTCAAACTTTGATCAATATTGCAAATTATTAAAGAAAGATGTGGTGTTCTTTTTTCAAAAATAAATCTCCTAAATCTTGTGTACATTTTAAACTTACAGCAGGTCTCAGTTCAGACTGCCTGTGGCTCAGGTACCTGACAGCCATGTGGGGCCTGTGGCTCCCATAGTGCAAGCATCGACCTAAAGCAGAGAGAGGCAAACTTACTGATTTAGGGCCATTTTGCTAATACTCCCCACTTTTCAGGTCAAATAAGCTCAGTTGGAGCTGCTCATCTTGACTTATGTAGCAAGAAAGCAACTACATATAACATATAAGGGAATTGATGTGGATGCATTTTGATAAAATTTTATTTACAAACACAGGCAGGAGTTGTGACTTATCCACATGACTTGTTTGCTCACCATTGGTCTAGATTCCATGTAACAGACTCTCTTTCCTACCACCATGGTCAATAATCCAGATGCACAGCCAGGAGTCCTTTTTGCTGGATTCCTTCCTCTGCCCTTCAGTTCTCTGCTCCCCAGTCTCCCCATTCTCTCTGTGGACCCCCACACCTTGGCCTCCATCAGCACTGGGACTGATCTCACACTGAGGAGACCATCCCTGGCTGAGGGAGGCTGTGGGGTCCCTCATGCCCCTCAGAGTGGAGCAGCCCCAGGGTGAGCTGAGCTCTCTCTCCCTGACACTGGCTGCCTCTCCTCCCAGCCTCCCTGGGGTGTTTCCTCCCATCAGGGGTGAGGGAGGGGAGGGACCAAGAGGGTTAGGGGAGCCCCCACCTGTCCCTAAGGGAAAGGGGCACCAGAGAGAGGAAAGTCAGGATTCTGGGCTTCACAACTGATAGGTCATGGCTGGTCTGTCACTGTCCTTTGTCCTTCTGGTTACTGAACCCCAAGCAAATTTCCTCAAGCTACTCAGTGGAAAAAAGCTTCTGTGACTTCTGTTTTGGAGGCCCCTTCCCTGAGCTCCTGGCTGAGCTGTGGTAAAGGGGCTGCAGCCTGAAGTGGAGGCTCCTTGGCTGTGAAGATGCCCCATCCTCTGTAAGACCAATTCTCTCTCCTGAGTCCCCTTCTCTGCACCCTAGACTTGAGTGACTCTGTCCCTGAGGCAGCAGGGGGTACTGTGGGCCTGCCCAGTGGGGTCCCAATCACCTGGCTCCTGGTGGGGGGCCTGCTGCTCAGCACCCCTGGGGTAAAGCAGCCAAGTGTTCTTTTCCCCTGAGGAAGCTCAGGCAAGTCCCTGCCCAGCCCCAAGCAGAGAGGACTGAGGGAGAGCTCAGGGGGAAGCCCTCCAGGGGCAGACCATGAATTTCATTGGGGTCCTCCCTCCTGTGAGTGGGGCAAGTGGGTAAAGGAGATGTTGGGCAGCTCTGGTGCAGCTGTGGGACCTGAGGAACAGAACTCTGAGGGCATCTCCACCATGGCCTGGATGCCCTTCCTCCTCACCCTCCTCACTCTCTGTCAAGGTGACACTCAGGCCTTGCCATGTCCTCTTGTCCTAGGGCTGTGACAAGGCAATGGGTCCAGACTCACCATTCCTCTGTCACTTTCATTCTCTCCAGGGTTCTGGGCACAGTCTGGGCTGATACAGGAAGCCTCAGTGTCAGGGTCTCCTGGACAGTCACCATCACATCAAGGGGAGCAGCCCTTACCTAGAACTACTTGGTGCTGGCTGGTACCAGCAGCTCACCAGGGCACCTCTAAGACTGTGATGCTCAGAACTTCTCAGCCTTAGGGGATCCCAGCTTTGTTCTCCAGCTCCAAGGCAAGTGGCAGGGCCTCCCTGACCATCGTGGGGATCCAGACTGGGAATGAGGCTATTACTGCTCAACATTTGAAACCAGCAGCAGTGCACCCACAGTGCTCCAAACACATGGGGAAGTGAGAAAAAAGCCTCCGCTGTGTCTTTCTGGTCCCTCACTCCTTGCCTCTGCATTATTTTTCTGTAAACCTACAACTTCCATATCAAAAAATCTAATGAAATGCCAATTTACAGCCCTCAAAATTGCTAAAATTATGAAGTCTAACACCAAATGTTGGCAGGATATGATCCAAGGAGAAATCTCAAGGTTGCTGGTTGAACTATGAAATGTTACAACCACTTTGAACATCTGAGTTTCTTCTGAAATTAATCACGCAGTTTCATTTTGATCCAGAAATTCCAATTTCTGGTACAAATACATGCACAAAATTATGCATAGCAGCTTTATTTATAATAGCCAAATGAGGAAAACAGCCCATTGTCGTGTTAACAGTAGAAAGTCTAGACACACCCCAGTGTAGGAAGGTGGTGGCTGCTCTTCAAGCTGTGATGACCACTCAGCTCCTGCTCCCCTTGCCCAGCCCCCTCCTCTCCTGTCAGCACCTGAGACCAGCACCAGCTCAGGGGGGATCCCTGCTCTCCCTCTGCCTCCAGCACATGAGGGGCTGAGGCCTTTCCACGCATGTGGGTCTTTAAGAAGGTCTTCTCTGTTCTCATTGAGCCTTAGAAATAAACATTGATTTCTCTCATTTAATTGCATTGTCTAATTTTTGCAGGACAATGTTGAATAATATTGGACATTGTGGACATCTTTGCCTTTTCCTGATCTTAATGAAGATCACCTAAATTATATAATATGTTAGTTTTAGGAATAAGTGGGTGTGCATGTGAATGTGTATCCCATAAAAGTTAAAGTTAAAAGTTTCCACCCATTTTTATTCTATTAAGTGAATTAGTTAGCAATGGGTGGAGCAAATATATGATTTTTTTCTTTTGATCTATTAATATGGTGTATTATATTACAGGATGTCCCAATAATGAAGCAACCTTGCATTCATGGAATAAATCCCACTTTGGTCATGTATCAACTTCTCAATGAGCTGTTAGATTTTATTTGTTAATAATTTATTATAAGATTAGCATCAAGCCAGCTATATTGTTTTGTCATTTTCCTCTTTCTATAACCTCCTTTTTCAGGTACACATATCAGGGTTATACTTGATTTGTAAAGAAATTGGGAAAAGTTACCACTTTTTGATGCTTTGGAACACACTGTGAAACAAAGAAATTAGAACCATGTCATCTTCAATGTTTGGTAGAAATTCCCTCTGACAATAATTTTTGTAGAAATTGAACAATTTAAGGTTTTAATCCTTAAATATATCAATTTTAATCAGTAGCATTTTCATAACAGTATGCATTTCATCTAAGTTGCTTTTTTTTCCATTGAGTTAGCAAAGTTATATCAAGTTTCATTTTAATTTGTAATTTTACAATGACTATTGGAAAATCACCATTTCTCATTTTTCCTACTTGTGCAGTCTCCTTTTTTGTTAAACAAGTTAGCAAGTGGTTGTTCTTTCTTCTTTTTAAAAAAACAATGTGTCAATTAGAAATTTGATCTACTGTTTTTCTATTCTCTACCTCATTAATTTTTCTTTTATTGTGATGAAGTTATATTGACAGATGTGTTTTTTCTTGGATGAAGTGATTTTTCCTTTCTTTTACCTGACAATTCTAAATCTCTTCTTCTTCTGACTTTTTCCATTCACCTTATGGTTTCCAAAGGGTTCCTCTCTCTTCCTTTAAATTCATTTCTCCTCCAAAACATTACCTTTAGGAGATATCCTCTCTGTATCCAAAATGAACTTTAATGTCCTCTCCTTGTAGTTCAGAGCTCTCTTATCTGAAAACTGGGATGTGTTTTCACACTTAGGGGTGCTTTCTATATCTGGCCATGCCTCCCTATCAGTAACAGATCTGCTGCTAGCTTTCCTCTAATTCTACCAGAAAATTTTCCTTAGACTGGCCTTGCTTTCTGCTAAGGTTTCTGACTTCTGATGGGAAAGTTGAAGATTGTCTTCTGGGATTTCAGGGGTCTATTTGAGTTTTGTTTCTTTTCAGTGACAGATAACTTAAAGTTTGGACACTATCTGTCATACATTTTCTGAGGACACCGGCATTGAGTAGTGTCAGTTGTCCTTTGCTTTCTTGTGTGTTTGTGTGTTTTAAAGAGGATCATAGGTGTTTTGAATTTCCTTTGTGGAATTAACTCATTTACCCCAAATACTCAAAATGTTACATTCTGCATTTTGAAAAAAAGGAAAAAATCAGAACAATGGATATGTCCTTAAAATCTTAAAATATCTACCATTTAACTCATTTCTAACTGCTTTAAGTGGAGAAAAATAATAGACAAAAATAATTGTTATAGTAAGTATTGGATTTTTTTGAAATTTCTCAACACAAAAAATACATAACAAAAATGAGATTTATAAAGAAAAGTGAGGGGCCATTTTTCTGTGTAATCAGGAAATAACATGTATCACTAACAAGACTTGAAGGAATTTGATTTTAAAAAATGACCCAGTATAAATGAATATATAAAATAATATGTTGATATTTATTCTCTCAATACTAATTTCAGTACTACTAATAATTTTATTTTAATATATAAAATAATAAAATACTCTAATCATATTAACAAAAATATTAAACTGCTAGAATAAATTTTCCAAGACTTGTGATATATGTATATTTGCAAGTTTCCCTGAGGAAAATCAAGAAAAATTTACAGAATTAGTGAACTATTTTTTTCTTGAATAAGAAAACTATAAAGAGGTAGACAGTAGATAAATGATCATGGTAAGTTGTTTTCTGAGAGATTATATTTTCTCAGTGTAGAATAAGGATGGAGGAGTTTTTATAATTCAAGGAAATAGGAGTTTGAAATACTTACAGACAGAGAAGCACCCACTGGCTGAGGGAGAAGGTGAGGATGATGGTGCCACTGCAGCTTGGAGGCCCTTGAGGGGAATTATAAATTTAAAGTGAGAGCAGCTGCATGGTGATGTGTTCATTCCCAGCTTCACTAAGCTGGTTTGGTTGAGGCAGAGAGAAAACAGGTGATTTACACAGGACAGGGAGGAAGGCAGTGTGTAGGACTGATTTATAAGAGGGGAAAGGACCAGAGTCTTTTTAGGGCACTGATTGTGATGATTATAATGATGAACCATTATCTTAAGCAGGCTAAGGAAGAAAGTGAGGAAATGAGCAGGGTATGGGAAGAAGAAAATGTCATTCCTTCCATATTCACAAATACTCTTCCTTGACAATGTCCACAGGCTGAGGTGCCTGGACACACCCTCAATGACTGGTGCCCTCAGACCCCAATTTCCTGCCCAGCATCTTGTCTCCACATCATGCAATATCCCATCCTCATGCCCAGTGGCATCTCCTGTCTTCAGTCCACACCCAGCCCTCCTTTGGTCAGGAGGAGGGTGGTAATCCACTCAACTGAGCCTCCTACTTTTTCATTTGGACCCCAAAGCAAAAGCAAAAGGAGCATTAAATGTGCTGTGAAAATAATTCTTAAATGGATAAATGATAGTAGGATTCCTCCAACCTGCCAAGTAGGATGGTGTGCTCTCCTACTTGTCCCTTAAACACTGGGGTTCCTCAGTCCAGGGGTCCTCTAACTTGACAGCACTTCACTACCAGTGACAGCACTTCTCATGTGGCTCCTGATCAAGAAGAGTCCTTGGCTTGCTACCAGTGGCCATGGACAGCACTTGTCTTATAGTGACTTATATTTACCTGAATATTTTCTTTCCACTCAATTCTCCACAATTCCACTCAATTTTCCACAAGTTTGGAAAATGAGAGAAACAAACATATCACCTGATGACCAATGAGACTAAATGACATCTACTTAGTTATCCAAGACACAATCATTAAATTCATAACTGTATTTACCTCTTTCTCCACCACTAGATTTTGTTGGTCAATTATCCTAAATCATCTAATTAGTAAACACTTTAAAATTGATTTCTTCTCCTGGTCTCCCCAACTCAAGTTTCTGTCCACTGTTTCTTGGTCCCTTGCACTCTCTCAAGCCTGCAATGCTCTGCACAAACTTCCTGCCTCCTTCCTGCAGCTGCATTCATTTCAGGATTTTCATGTTTCTTGGGAGTGCAGTGCCCTGTCATGAATTTGTCCACCACACACTATTTCCTCCTCTCTTTTCCTATCTCAATTGTGACTCTCATACTCAACCTTCAAGACTAAGGGTAAAGAATGCCTCTTTTGAGAAGGCTTCCTGAAATTCCCTTATTTGAGTTTCTCAGGCAACACTTTAATCTCAAATCGTCTAGTTAGTTATTGATTAAAATTTCTTCTTTAAATTGCATGTTCCCAGACATGAGGGGAAATTAATATTGCCTAAAGTAGGGCTGGTCAGAGCACTAGCCATGCAGGTTTTCCCATCACCGTGGCATGTCAGTGACAAGGTCAGATGACAGAAACCCATAGACCATGGAGAAGCTGAAGATTGAATTTGGCCGGCAGGTGGCACTCTGTGTACTGTGGGACTGCAGGGAGGGGTCCCACAGGGGGATGAATGTCCCTTAGGAGAGCCAGTCTGGGGCTCAGCCTGTGTTCAAGAGGCACACCCAGTGCTGGGTGCTTTATGGTCCTGCCAGAGCCTCTTGCACACAGGATTATTTGTCCCAGCAGCTGCTTCATCCCAGGGCTCTCCCAAGGGGCACACAGAGCAGCCCTGCCTGTCAGTCTCCTCTAAACACAAGACTTGCAGCTCAGGCAAAATGGGGCAGAGAGAGAAGTTGCACCTTAGTTACATAACTTCCCTTCCTTTGGTGAGATAAATATGGAGGGATTAAGAGCAGCCCAGGTCCATTGGGGGCCTCAAGGGCTGTGTCTACCATGGTCTGGACCCCTCTCCTCCTCCTGCTCCTCTCCCACTGCACAGGTAGGGACAGGTCCCAGGGGCTGGCTCAATCTCTGTAGTCTCACATGGTCTGTCCATCACTCAGGAGTGTTTGTCTGCAGGTTCCTCTCCCAGCCTGTGCTGACTCAGCTGCCCTCTTCTCTGCATCTCAGGGGTCCTCTGTGAGACTCACCTGCACACTCAGCAGCAGCTTCACTGTGGGTGACTATGCAATACCCTGGTACCAGCAAAAGACAAGGAGCCCTCCCCAGTATCTTCTGAGCTATGATACAGACTCAAACAAGCACCAGGGCACTGGGGCCCCCAGCTGCTTCTCTGGATCCAAAGATGCCTCAGTCAATGAAGGCCTTTTGCTGATTTCTGGGCTCCAACCTGAGGACAAGTCTGAATATTACTGTAATGTATATCATGACAGACCTGATGCTTACACAGTGCTCCAGCCCCATGGGGAAGGGAGATAAAAGCCTCCCAATTGCTCAGATCTGCCTGCAAGTTCAACAGAATTGTCCCACCCACCTCTCCTGGTACTAGGTGGGCTCTGAGAACCACACAGGCAGAGACCACAGACATTCCTCAGTCCCAGGCCAGAAGGCCTCAGGCGAGGCCACCTCCAGGTCAGCAGGGATCCCTGCCCAAGGCCTGCTCTGCTGGATGAGTCCATTACCCTCCCAGCCCCAATAAGTACTTAGCCTTGTGGCTGTCCCTGGGAAAGGGGGGTCAGAACATTGCCAACTTTAGAGGGCTAAGGGAGGATGAAATGAGGCTGTAATTTGTACTCAGTAGAGTGCATGAGCCAGACTTTCTGTTGTCATCATCTTCACCCCTGACCTGGACTATTTTAGGACCAGATGATCAAGAAACCATCACTTATTGTTCCTGACTCACTCCTGCTCTTCCCCACCCCCAACCACACTCCCATGGCTCATCCATCATTGGAGGGGGCCTGGTAGCAATCATGTTTTTGGTTTGGAAAAATCAAGATGGAAAACCTGGTCTTTCCAACACTAGCCCTGCATCCTGGACACCCTCCTGCATTGCTCTGGGTTTTGGCATTGGCATCTGCATGATGGACATAAAGTGCTGCTCCATCCCCTGCAGTGATGAGAACATGGATGGGGAACACAGATTATTGGGCACAGATGTGGGTAGACAGCAGGGACAGGGCAGACAGTATTGCTGCCCTCCTGGAGTTCCTGGGAATGTCCACTGTGCTCACATGTCAGCCTCAGGCAGGGGTTCTTTGACAGCTGAGTCCTGCATTGGCTGAGGGGTTTTTAAATCCAGAGAAGATGTTGGGGACCCCAGTGCCCTGGTCCTTGAGTCTGAGGAGTAGCTCAAGAGATACTGGTGAGGACCCCCTGGCTTCTGCTGGTGCCAGGATATGAAAGAGCTGCCGAGACTGATGTCAGTGCTCAGGCTGCAGGAGAGTCTCACAGCAGGGCCTCAGATGCAGTAGGAAAGTTATTGGCCATGAGGGCACCTGAGATGGTTCTGTTTCCATCATGCCAAGGGCCTGGGGAAAGTCTGCTGACCATAGATGTGTTAGTTCATTAGAGGAGGGGCCCCTGAGGGGAGGCCAACTCCTAAGGGTTTCTGGTGTGGGGCTCCCAGCTGGAACCCCAGTTCCTAGCTCCCAGCCTAATACCATCTTCCTGCTTCTCCATGAAACTCCTGGGTAGACACAGGCCAGGCCCATTACAACCCCAGCCCTCATGAGGACCAACACCCAGCCTAAGTATGGCCAGACTTATGGAGCAGGTTGGGGCTGGGACAGTCAGTGGGGGGAATAGATTTGCATGAAAGACCCAGGCCTCATCTTGGTGTGTCAGCTGAGAAACCTCATATTTTAGAGCCCAGGGAGCCCCATCCTTGGCCTGGGACCCTCTCCTCCTTACACTCCTCACTCCCTGCACAGGTGCCTTGTTTCCCAGAGTCTGGGAATGTGGCCCCAGGAAGACCCAATTGCTCTGTTCTTTCCCCTGGTGCCCAGGCCATTTTTGTGGCTCCAACCCAAGACTCTCCATCCTTGTGTCTCTTTCCTTCATTCCAGGGTCCTAAGCATAATCTAGGCTGGCCCTGGAAGCCTGAATGTCAGGGTCCATTTGATAGGTCACCATAAAATGCACTGGTACAGCTCCCAGGCTGAACACCACAGTGAAGGCTGCTCCTAACAGCTTTCTGCACTGCTGTGACCCCCTCATCTGTGCTGGCCATTGGTGACCCTCAGGAATCCAGGATCCTTCCCTAACTTCTGTCAGGGAACATGGCCTCCCTGAGCCTCTCTGGGACGCAGCCTGAGGCCAAGGCTTCCTGCTGCTGTGCAGACAGGAGAGAAGCCTCAGTGTGGCCCCAGGGCTCCAGGGCTGTGAGGAAGGGGCAGGAGCCTCCCTTTCACCTTCCCTGGGTGGAGGGTTTCTTTGTAACTGCTTATGTCATACAGCAGCTCCAGATGGGTTTCTCTGTCATCTTTTCTCCTGGCACTTGAGGTTTTGATGCTGTTCTTTCACCATGTCTCACTGTAAACTGTCCAAGGGTCACTTGCACACTCACCTCACATATGGCTGCTCTGCCAAGGATGGGGCACTTCCATAAGTCACTGTGTTTAAGAAATTATCCCACATGCATACAATTCTATAGATAGGCCAGCGTAAACATCATAGTGTATACATGATAATAAATGACATATACATCATAAACTCCCAATACAATTCTTTTCTTTTTTTTCAGAAGTAGACCTGCTTCATTCAAATAAATTAGAATTGAAATGTCATTTTCTTGCTTCTTGGTCCCTGGCTGTGATGGTTAGGTTCATGTGTCAACTTGGCCAGGTGATTGTGCCCAGTTGTCTGGTCAAGCAAGCACAAGCCTAACCATCACTGCAAGGATCTTTCATGGATGGTTAGTATACCAGAAGGCTGGTTTATTAAGCCACCTGTCAATTGATTGCATCTGTAGCTGATTACGTCTACAATCCACAAAGGGAGCATCTTCCACAATTAGAGAATTGAATCAGTTGGATTTAATCCAATCAGTTGAAGACTTTTAATGGAGAAGAGAGAACTTTCACTTCTTTAGCCAGACAGCATCTCATGGGGAGTTCATCAAATGCCTTCATCAGAGTTGCCAGCTAACGGCTTGCCCTACGGAATTTGGACTCATGCATCCTACACTACAGAAATTGGACTCATACATCTCCACAGTTGTGTGAGACACTTTTATAAATCTCATATTTACAGATATCTCCTGTTGGTTTTCTTTCCTTAGAGAACCCTGACTAATAAACTGGTTGACTGCCAATGGTCATTTTCAGCCTTGTTGCCTTCTAGGAAATATTTAGTTTTTTCTCTAGACATTTTCAGGATTTTCTCTTTAACATGGTTTCTAGCAGATTGAATATAAAGTGTTGTTTGGGTTTGTTAAAGCTGTCAGAATGCAATATATCAAAAATGGATTGGTTTTTACAATGGAGTTTTATTAACTTAAAATTTACAGTTCTAAGGCCAGGAAAATGTCCCAATTAAGACATCAACAGGATGATACCTGGAATCTGAAGACAGGCTGCTGGCACCCAGGGTTCCTCTGTCAGCTGACAAGTCACATGGCTGGAGTCTGCTGGGCCTTCATTCCTGGGTCTCAGTTCTTTCAGCTTCTGTTTCCAGTGTCCTCCTCTCTCAGCTCCTCCAGGGGATATTTCTTCTCTAAGCTCTCTCCAAACTTCTCTGGGTGTTTCTCTTTGCCCTCTCTCTTTTTTTCTTCCTTTTATGTTCTCATAAAGGACTCCAGTAAAGGATTCAGACCCACTATGAATTTGGTTGGTCACATCTCAATTGAAACAACCTAATCAAAAGATCCCATCCAGAATATTTCTACACCCACAGGAATGGATTAAAAGAACATTGCCTTGGGGACAAGATTGTGGAGTGGTGAGGCACAGAATTTCATCTCTTCTCTAGGGCAGCTGGTAATTACTCAAGAACTACATGAAACAGTGTTTTGGGGGTCTTCAGTAACCAGTCACACACTGGGCACAAGTTTGGAATAGGCAGAAAAGCTGAGATCACAGCAAACATTGTAAGTTCCCCAGATCAGGGGTCTGGTGCCCCTCCCCACCCAGACCCCAGGGACTGTATTGCTGCTGGCTCCCTGAAAGGGGAAAAAAACAAAAAACAATTTACTGAGGATGAGAAGGGGGGCTCAACCCAGCCTCAACTGCAGAATTAATTAACAAATTAATTAATTTTTGGAGCAGGGGTGATAAAGAACACCTGGGCTCTGAGAAGAGGGACACATAAAAGTGGGCACCCATTCCAAGTCTCCAAAAAAGAATTTTTACCCTAAATTTTGTCTCTTCTCTGTTCTCACTGACTCCTTATCCTTTTTGCATTTCAATAGCCCCCAGCAGGGGTGAACTTGAAGCTGTTGGAGAGTAATTATCAGACAATAGCCCAAAGTACATCTTTAAATGCTCTATTCTGACATTGAGAAAACTTCCAGGCTGGGGAAAGACTTTTAAAAGGGACTCCTTTTTTTTTTTTTTTCCTTCTTCTTTCTTGTTTTTCTTTTCTATTTTTTTAATCTAAAAGTAACATAAGTGGTTATTTTCTAGCAGACAGCTCAAGTTGAAGTACTAGGCTAGGCTTTGGGGGATACAGAGTACTCAGAACATCTTTGAATTCCACATTCACTTCTGAAGAAAATCTCCACCCAAATCTTTAATTGGCAACTCAGGCTGACCAAGGAATTTAGCTGGAGTTGTCCCAAAGAGGAAAAGGAAGATGGGAATAGTGCCCCTGAGAGACAACTGGATTTCCTAGGATTGGGAGAGTAGAGGGAGGGCCAACTCAACTGGCAGCCCTCCTTCTGGGAACTCAGACCACAGGGCTGGAATTCAGATTCCAGCTTCAGTCAGCCATGCCCACAACAGGATCAGAGCCACCATGAGAACTAAAGTCTCCATACCTACTTACACTGGTATGGGAGCTACAGACTGGTAGACACCACCTGCCAGACAGGAGAGGAAAACCACCAAGTCTAGGGGTCTCATAGGAGGGTCTCATTCTCAGGAAAGCTCCATACTCTCCCCATGAGACCTGGGCCTCTCTAGACTGGGAAAATCTGATGGGTTCAACATATCTGAGGAGACCCTCCCACAAAAAGGCTATATAGAGGCAGGGCAAGAAAAAGAAAAAACAAGAAGGGAAAAATTCCTATCAACTAAATAGAATCTAAGTTAGAGGTCTAGAATAAGTTGAACTGAACAACAGAGGTCAGAGAACAAAGTCAACCAACAAGAAACCCCTAGGTAAAAGAGAGAAAATGAGCTCCAGAATAAACTAATCAAGAAAATTAATGCCTAGACAACTTAAGATAACAAGCCATACTAAGAAACATGAAAATATGGACCAGCCAAAGGAACAAACTAATTGTTCAACCAAGATACAGGAGTTGAGGCAACTAATGCAATAAACTAATCAAGAAAATTAATGCCTAGACAACTTAAGATAACAAGCCATACTAAGAAACATGAAAATATGGACCAGCCAAAGGAACAAACTAATTGTTCAACCAAGATACAGGAGTTGAGGCAACTAATGCTAAATCAATTCAATGAACTGAAGGAAGACATATCAAGATATGTCAAAATAAATGAAGGATATAAAGAAGACACTGGATGACCATAAAGAAGAATTTATAAACTTGAAAAAACAAATGGCAGAACTCATGGAAATGAAGGCCACAATGGAAGAGATGGAAAACACAATGGAGGCACACAAAGTAGATTTGAACAGGCAGAAGAAAGGATCAGTGAACTGGAAGACAAGACATTTGAATTCATACACAAAAGAACAGATGGTGAAAAAAATGGAAAAATATGAGCAGGGTCTTATGGAGCTGTGTGACAACATGAAACATGGATATATGTGTTATGGGTATCCTGGAAGGAGAAGAGAGGGGAAAAGGGGAAGAAAGAATAATAGAAGAATTATTCACTGAAAATTTCCAAACTCTTATGAAAGACAAACAATGAGAGATTCAAGAAGTACAGCATACTGCAAACAGAATAGATCCCAATAGACCTACTCCAAGACACTTACTGATCAGATCATCCAATGTCAAAGACAAAGAGAGAATTCTGAAAGCAGCAAAAGAAAAGCAACCCATCACATACAAGGGAAGTTCAATAAGACTATGTACAGTTTTCTCCACAGAAACCGTGGAGGTAAGAAGACAGTGGCATGATATATTTAAGATATTGATAGAGAAAAACTGCCAACCAAGAATTCTATATCCATCAAAACTCTCCTTCAAAAATGAGAGAGAGGTTAAAATATTTCCAGACAAACAGACACTGAGAGAGTTCATGAATAAGAGACCAGCACTACAAGAAATACTATAGGGAGTGCTACAGGCTGATAGGAAAAGACAGGAGAGAGAGAGTTGGAGAGGAGGGCAGAAATGAAGATTATCAGGAAAGGTAAAAGGAGAGAGAGAAAAAAATAAGATATGACATATAAATTCCAAAAGACAAAATGGTAGAAGAAAGTACTGTCCTTACAGTAATAACAGTAAATGTAAATGGATTAAACTCCCCAATAAAAAGACACAGACTAGCAGAATGGATTAAAAAACAGGACCTATCTAATATGGGTCTACAGGAAACTCACTTTAGACACAAGGACAAAAATAGACTGAAAGTGAAAGGTTGGAAAAAGATATTTCACACAAACAACCAGAAAAAAAGTGGAGGTAGCTATATTAATAGAAAAATTAGACTTCAAATTTGAGACAAAGAAGGGCACTATATATTAATAAAAGGGTCAATTCATCAAGAAAACATAATCATAAATATTTATGCACCAAGACAGAATGCCTCAAAATTCATGAGGTAAACACTGAGATCACTGAGAGGAGAAGCAGACAACTCTACAATAATAGTTGGAGACTTCAATACACTGTTCTCATCAATGGGTAGAAATCTAGACAGAGGATCAATAAAGAAAGAAATGTTGAATCATATGATAAATGAACTAGACTAGAGTGACATTTATAGAACACTACATCCAACAACAGTGGGATACACTGTTTTTTCTTAAATGCTCATAGAATATTCTCTAGGATAGACCACATGGTGGATCACAAAGCAAATCTCAATAAATTTAAAAATATTGATTTTATACAAAACACTTTCTCAGACCATAATGGAATGAAGTTGGAAATAAATAAAAGGCAGAAGGTCATAAAATTCACAAACATATGGAGGCTAACCAACACCCTCTTAGAAAATCAGTGGGTAAAGAAGAAATTGCAAGAGAAATTAGTAAATACCTTGAGGCAAATGACAATGAAAACACAACATATCAAAACTTATGTAATGCAGCAAAGGCAGTGCTAAGAAGAAAGTCTATTGCCCCAAATGCCCACATTAGAAGAGAAGAGAAAGCAAAAATTGAAGAATTAATTGTTCACCTGGAGGAATTAGAGAAAACCAGCAAACTAACCCCAAAGCAAACAGAAGGGAATAAATAACAAAGATTACAGCAGAAATAAATGCAATTAAGAAAAGGAAAACAACAATACAGAGAATCAACAAAATTAGAAGTTTGTTCTTCGGGAAAATCAATAACATTGATGGACCACTGGCTAGGCTAACAAAGAGAGAGAGAGAGAGAGAGAGAGAGAGAGAGAGAGAGAGAGAGAGAGAGAGAGAGTGCAGATGGAAATAAATGCAATCATAAATGGGAAAGGAAACATTACTGACCACGCAGAAATTAAGGAGATAATGAGAAGATACTATGAGTAACTATATGCTAATAAACTAGACAACTTAGACAAAATGGAAAACTTTCTAGGAAAGTATAAACAACCAACATTGACTCAAGAAGAAATACATGACTTCAACAAACCAATCACAAGTAAAGTGATAGAGTCAGTCATCAAAAAGCTCCCAAAAAGGAAAAGTCCAGGACCAGATGGCTTCACATGTGGATTCTACCAAGCATTCAAGAAAGAATTAGTACCAATCCTGCTCAAATGCTTCCAAAAAATTGAAGAAGAGGGAAAACTACCTAACTCATTCTATGAAACCAACATCACCCTAACACCAAAATCAGACAAAGATACTAGGAAAAAAAAGAAAATTATAGACCAATCACTTTAATGAATATAGATGCAAAAATCCCCAACAAAGTACTTGCAAATCAAATCCAGCAGCACATTAGAAATATTATACACCATGACCAGGTGGGATTTATTCTGGATATGCAAGGCTGGTTCAACACAGGAAAATCAATTAAGTAATACACCACATCAATAAATCAAAGCAGAACCATGTGATCATCTTGATCAATGCAGAAAAGGCATTTGAGAAAATTCAACATACTTTCCTGATGAAAGCTCTTCAAAGGAAAGGAATAGAAGGGAACTTTTTCAATATGATAAAGGTAATATATGAAAAACCCACAGCTAATATCATACTCAATGGGGAGAGACTGAAAGCTTTTCCTCTTAGTTCAGGAACAAGACAGGGATACCCACTGTCACCACTGTTATTCAACATTGTGCTGGATGTTCTAGCTAGAGCAATTGGGTAAGAAAAAGAAATAAAATGCATCAAAATTGGAGAGGAAGAAGTAAAACTTTCACTATTTGCAGATGGCATGATTCTATACGTAGAAAATCCAGAAAAATCTACAGCAAAGCTACTAGAACTAGTCAATGAATACAGCAAACTGGCAGGCTATGAGATCAACATGCAAAAATCTGTAGTGTTCCTATACACAAGTAATCTGCAAAAAGAGGAGGAAATCAAGACCAAAATTTCACTCACAATAGTAACCAAAAGAATCAAGTATTTAGGAATAAATTTAACCAAGGACACAAAAGACCTTTACACAGAAAACTATAAGAAACTGCTAAAAGAAATTGAATAGTACCTAGAAAAATGGAAGAACATACTGTTCCAGTTGTATATATTATGTCCCCCAGAAAAAACATGTGCTTTGATGCAATCTTGTGGGGGCAGACATATGAGTGGGGATTAAGTTGGAACATTTGGATTAGGTTGTTTCCATGGAAATGCACCCCACCCAACTGTGGGTGATAACTCTCATTGGATAATTTCCATGGAAGTGTGACCCCACCCATTCAGCATGGGCCTTGATTAGCTTACTGGAGCACTATATAAGCTCATACAGGAGGAATGGGCTTTCTGCAGCCAAGAGTGACACTCTGAAGAATACCCAGGAGCTGAGAGAGGAGCTGCAGATGAAAGGCAGTTTGAAGACAGCCATTGAAAGCCAACTCTTGCTCCAGAAAAGCTAAGAGAGGTCAAATGCCCCAAGAGCAACTGAGAGTGACATTTTGAAGAGGAGCTGCAGCCTAGAGAGGAACATCCTGGGAGAAAGCCATTTTGAAACCAGAACTTGGAGCAGACACCAGCCATATGCCTTCCCAGCTAACAGAGGTTTTCCAGATGCCATTGACCATCCTCCAGTGAAGACACCTGATTGTTGATGCCTTACCTTGGACACTTTACGGCCTTAAGACTGTAACTCTGTAACCAAATAACCCCCCTTTGTAAAAGACAATCCATTTCTGGTATTCTGCATCCTACTGGCATCAGCAAATTAGAACACATACCCCGTTCATAGATTGGAAGACTAAATATAGATAAGATGGCAATTTTACCTAAACCAATTTATAGATTCAATGCAATACCAACTATTTCTACGGAAATAGAAAAACCAATAACCAAATTTATTTGGAAGGGCAAGGTGCCCTGAATAGCCAAAAATATCTCGAGAAAGAGGAATGAAGTGGGAGGTCTCATACTACCTGATTATGAAATATTTTACAAAGCTGTAGTGCTCAAAACAGCATGGTACTGGCATAAGGATAGATATACTGACAAATGGAATCAAATTGAGTGTTCAGAAGTAGACCCTCACATCTACAGACAATTGATCTTTGATAAGGCAGTCAAGCTAAATCAACTGGGACAGAGCAGCCTTTTCAATAAATAGTGTTTGGATAACTGGATATACACTTCCAAAAGAATAAAGGAGGATGGCTATCTCATACCTTATACAAAAATTGACTTGAAATGGATCAAATACCTCAACATTAGCACCAAGACCATAAGACTCTTAGAAGAAAATGTAGGGCAATATCTTAAAGATCTTGTGATAGGAGGTGGTTTCCTAGACCTTACAACCAAGGCATAAGCAACCAAAGAACAAATAGATAAATGGAATCACCTCAAAATTAAACACTTTTGTACATCAGAGGACATTGTCAGAAAAGTAAAAAGGCAACCTATGCAATGGGAGATGATATTTGGAAACCACATATCAGATAAGGGTTTAATATCTCCAATGTGTAAAGGGATCCTATAATTCAATAACAGAAAGACAAACAATCCAATTTGAAAATGGGCAAAAGATATGGACAGACACTTTTCTGAAGAGGAAATACAAATGGCTCAAAAACATGAAAAAATGTTCAACATCACTGGCTATTAGGGAAATGCAAATCAAAACCACAATGTGATATCATCTCACACTTACCAGAATGGCCATTATCCAAAAAACAGACAATGACAAGTGCTGGAGAGGATGTGGAGAAAGAGGCACACTTATTCATTGTTGGTGGGAATGTAGAGTGGTGCAACCACTCTGGAAGACAGTGTAGAGGTTCCTCAGTGTGCCAGTTTGAATGTATTATGACCCCCAAAACATCATTATCTTTGATGTAAACTTGTGTGGGCAGACATATCAGTGTTGATTAGATTGTAATTCTTTGATTGTTTCCATGGAGATGTACCCCACACAACTGTGGGTGATGACTCTGATTGGATAATTTCCTTGTAGGTGCTACTCCACTCATTAAGGGTGGGTCTAAATTAAATCACTGGAGCCATATAAATGAGCCAAAAAACAGAGGGAACTCAGTGCAGATGTGGGTGACATTTTGAAGAGGAGCTACAGCATTTTGAAAAATGCACAGAAGCTGAGAGAGTAGCTGTAGATGAGAGACAATTTGAAGATGGCCATTGAAAGCAGACTCTTGCTCCAGAGAAGCTAAGAGAGGACAAACACCCCAAGAGCAGCAAAGAGTGACATTTTTGAGGAACTGCAGCCTAGAGAGGAATGTCCTGGGAGAAAGCCATTTTGAAACCAGAACTTTGGAGCAGATGCCAGCCACATGCCTTCCCAGCTAACAGAGATTTTTTGGACATCATTGGCCATTCTCCAGTGAAGGTACCCTTTGTTGGTGGACACTTTATGGCCTTAAGACTGTAACTTTGTAACCAAATAAACCCACTTTTATAAAAGCCAATCCATTTCTGGTGTTTTGCATTCTAGTAGCATTAGCAAATTAGAACACTCAGGAAGCTAAGTATAGATTTGCCATATTACCAAGTTATTCCATTGTTAGGTATATCCTCAGAGGAACTGAAACTTAAGGCACAAATGGACATTTGTAAACCAATGCTTATTGCATCATTCACAATTGCCAAGAGATGGAAACAGCCCAAGTATCCATCAAAGGATGAGTGGATAAACAAACTGTGGTATACACACATGATGGAATATTATGCAGCTGTAAGACAGAACAAAGACATGGATCATATAATAATGTGGAGGAAACTTGAGGACATTATGTTGAGTGAATTTAGCCAGAAACAAAAGGACAGTTATTGTATGATATCACTAATATGAACAAACATTAATGAACAAACTTTGAGAGTTAAAAGCTGACAACACAAGGTACCAGGAGACAGAAAGAGGGTAGAGATCAGGAATTTGATGCTGAAGGACTACAGAATGTTTAGCAGGATTGATTGCATAGATTCAGAAATAGATAGCATAATACTGTGTGATGGTAGCACGGTATTGTAAGTACACTGAACAAAGATGTCTGTGAGTAAAGCTGAAAGAGGTGGGATAGAAGAATGTATGACACCAGAGGGAAAGAGATGATAAAGACTGGGACTGTATAACTTGGCAAAAATTGGAATACCCAAAGACTGTTACTAAATGTACAAATATAAAAATGTTTTTGCATGTGGGAGAGCAAGTGAGTGTCAACCATGCAGAGAGTTGAAAAAGAGATGGTATTTGGGAAAAAATATAATCAAAGCAAACTGGAGTCTATGGTCAACAGTAACATTGTAATATGCTTCCATTAAATGTAGCAAAGGCAATATACCAATGTTAAGTGTGCATGAGAGGGGGATATAGGGGAGGGATATGGGATTCTTGGCAGTGGTGTTGTTTCTGTCCTTACTATAATGTTGTATTGTATGACATGTTGTTTTTCTTTTTGTCTTCTTTTTTATTATTCACTAAAAAAAACTTTTTTTGTAGTAATCAATATGCTCAAGAACTGATCATGGTGATAATTGTACAACTTTATGATGATACCATGAATGACTACATTGTGGATAAATGTATGACATATTAATTACCTCTATAAAATTGTAGGAAAAATATATATGAGTAAAAGTGTAGGAGAAAACATGGAGAGAGGGATATACCTATCTACTGCTGATGAGCTGGCAGAATGATGTCTTTCTGAAAAAGGTCAGTGTGGTGATTCCACAAAAAGCTAAGTTTGTGGGGGCCATAAGGTCCCACAACCTCATTATGAGGTATGTCATTGGAAGATCTGAGAGCAGAGACATGAATGGACATTTGCACATTGGTGTTCATGGAGGCTGTATTCATGATTTGCAATGGGTGGAGGTGGCCTAAGGGCACAGAATGAGGGACAGAATGGTGAACTGTGGTGTGTGCACACAATGGAATATTGAGCAACTATGAGAAAGAGTGAAGCTGTGAGACACGCAATGAGGTGAATGGATCCCATACACAGCATGTTGAGTGAAGTACACCAGAAATAAAGGCAAACGCTATAATGCCTCACCAATATGGACTAACCACAATGTATTAACTCAGATTTGAATCTTTGAACATAAAGAGGGGAATGATTATTGCAATGGTCCCTAGATTGTAAGCTTTTACAGCAGCCAAATCTATTCCTGAATTGTAATGGTTATGTCCAAACTCTGAGATGCTGATCCCTCAGTGTATAACCTGATTGGTCTCTGGAACATTGGGTATCTCTGTGACACCTGAAACTCAGAGCTAGAGCTTGGCAGATATGAATGTCAGTATTAGCACATATAGCAACTGTTAAAAAAAAAAAAAAAAAAAAAAGCTGAAACAGAGCCCAGACTTCAATTGGTGATATGAATGAAGCAGTCCTGGTTAAAACCAGGGCATACCAGACCAAAGGGTAAAGGTCAAAACTGACTGTGTTTTAAAACTTCAAATTCCATGTGAGACCAAGGGAAGAGATGTCTATTTGGTGCAGGACCTATATTTTCTAAACTGTATAACTCTACAGTCAGTTTGTTCAAACACCACAATTACATGGAACTTTGAGTAGGAAATGAGATATGGTAGGTTAGTATAGTTTAGAGTGAAATAGTGACACATCCCAAAGTAATTTGGGCAGAGAATAAAAATATATTTACTGGGCCTCCCTGAGAAACTTGGGGAAAGTGCGGAAGTGTTGGACTTCCTTACCTGGATTGATGCTGATGTCACAAACATTGAGGACTGCCAGCTTGGTATGCTGAGCCGTCTATCATGGGTCTTGCCCTTATGAAGCTCATTACTGCGAAGGAGAGGCTAAGGTTGCACATAATTGTGCCTAAGAGTCTCCCCCTGTACCTCTTTATTGATAATATGTGGCCATCTCTCTCTCTAACAGAGCCACCTCAGCAGTTGAACTCACTGCCCTCCCCCTTACGTGGGACCAGACTCCCAGGGGTGTAAATCTCCCTGGTAACACAGGGTATGACTCCTGGAGATGAATATGGACCCAGCATTGTGGGATTGAGAGTATCTTCTTGACCAAAAGGGGGCTGCAAACTGAGATGACATTGCTTCAGTGGCTGAGAGATTTCAAATGGAGTTGAGAGGTCACTCTGGTGGACATTCTTATGCACTATATAGATAACACGTCTTAGGTTTTAATGTATTGGAATAGCTAGAAGTAAATACCTGAAACTACCAAACTCCAACCCAGCAGTCTGGACTCCTGAAGACAATTATATAATAATGTAGATTACAAGGGGTGACAGTGTGATTGTGAAAACCTTGTGTATCACACTCTCTTTATCTAGTGTATGGATGGATGAGTAGAAAAATGGAGACAAAAACTAAACAAAAAAATAGGGTGGGATAGGGGGATGATTTGTGTGTTCTTTTTACTTTTACTTTTTATTCTGATTCTGATTTTTTTCTGATGCAAGGAAAATGTCCAGAAATAGATTGTGGTGATGAATGCATAACTATATGATTGAACTGTGAACAGTTGATTATACACCATGGATGACTGTATGTTATGTGAATATATTTTGATAAAGCTGAATTTAATTTAAAAATAAGAACATTGCCTTTTTTGTGGTACATAACATTTTCAAACCAACACAAGTGATTTCATGTGTTTTGTATCAGTTAAAATCTTTATGTGTCACTGAGTATATGGGGTATGTATGTTTATGATTTAGACATTCTATTTTTATAATTTTTTTTCTGTCTCACTCACTGTACAATATTCCTGGACACCAACTACATATGTCAGCCTACTTGGCTTCAAGCACATCCGATTTTTTCTCTCTTTTTCTGAATAGATGATATCTATTGCACCTGCGGTTCAGTGAATTCCTTACAATCTCTCTCTTGGCCTAATCTTCTACTAAGCTGGCACATATTTTGTTTTTAATTTCATGAATGTATACCTTACATTTCCAGAGTCTCCATGTGGCTCTTTTTTTTCATTGGTTCCATTTCTCTGATTGTATCACCTGAATATCTGTATATATACATACTTTGCTTCAAAATGCTGTCAACTAATTCCAACATTTGCAAAGTTTCATAATCTATCTCTATGGAGCAATTTTCTTTCTTAACTGCAGGCCTTTTGCTCATCTCTGGGCTCCAGCCAAAGGATGAGGCTGTTCAGAAATAGACTGTGGCAATGAGAGTGATTAGATATTGGGCTCTGTTGGTCATTCTAGGTCTATATTTACATAAGACTATTTTTACTCTTCTCCCTGTCACTCCATTATCTGAAGTGCATATGCAGATTTAGTAGAAGAAATGCATGCATAATTATAACATTGAATACAATGAAAACTTTAAAGGAAATATTTAAAACATAGCCATTCTCCAAAGTCTTATCAGTTAAAGTCCAATAAAATTTACAGGTGATGTCTCAGTTTGCCAGAGATGCTATACAAAAATAACATACACAGCTTGGCTTATACAGCAGGAATTATTTGTCTCATACATTTGGAGGTTAGAAGTCCAAAGTCAACTTGTTAGCAGGATCATGTTTTCTCTGAATTCTGTGGCATTCTAGTGGTGGCTGCAGTCCATCCATCAGTCAATGTCTGCCCCTGTCACATGGCCATCCACCTTCTTCTGTCTCCTACTAACTGTGTCCAGGTTTCCTCTGATTATAAGGTCTCTATTGATATGGGATTATGACCTACCTGGTTAGGTTTAGTCTCATCTCAACTAATAACTTTCTCAAAGATCTTACTTATGAATGAGCCACATTTACAGGATCAGAGGTTAGAACTTGAACATTCCTTTGTGGGATCCATGAGTCAATCCAAATGGGGGGGGGGCAATTGAATTGTTATTGAAAACAAAATAATATAAAATCCCTAAGTGTATGTTTTCCCTACTTTAGTTCTTCCATTTTCTAAATTTTATGCTGCCCTCATAATTATTTGATTTTTTTATTACATTTTCTTTAACTTTCCAGTTCCACTTCAGTATCTGCTGTGGAACACATATCTTTAAATTATTTAATCACAAAATATAAAAGTAAATTAGCAATCATTTCATGTAAAATTCTCATTTTACATTTTCATGTATCTGGCTCAAACTTCCATCCATCTTTCCATCCATGAATACATTTAACCAGAAAATATTTACTGAGGGCCCATTCTTGGTGACCCATTGGACTCAGTTGGTCAGGGAGGGCATAATACAAAACAAAGAAGGGGAGTTACTTCTGTCAAGGAGATCACACTTGAAGACACTAGAAATGAAGTATAAACTGATAGGCAACTTACTACAACAGAAAGTAAACAAAAATGTGTGAAAGCAACTGTCCTTGACAGGGAATATCCAGAAAGAGTTTACCTAAGTACAGTCATGTACCTGGAGATGGGGGTGCAAGGTTGCACAGGTGCAAAGGGAGTGAGGGCTCCCCCAGAGGAGGGAGGGACCACCATCAAGACAGGGGCTTGTGGAAGAGCTGCACCAGCCCCTGGTGTTGGGAAGATCAGTGGTGTGGGATCAGAGAGGAGAGGACACTGGGCACTTGTACAAGAACAGGAAAGAATTTCCTCTTTCTCAACTCTTCTGATGGACTCTCCCAGACTTTCCTTTTTTTTTTATTTTTTTTATTTTTATTGAGATTGTTCAGATACCATACAATTATCCAAAGATCCAAAGTGTACAATCACTTGCCCCTGGGTACCCTCATATAGCTGTGCATCCATCACACTTAATTTTTGTTCAATTTTTAGAAACTTTTCACTACTCCAGACAAGAAATAAAGTGAAAGATGAAAAAAGAAAAAAAGAAAAGGAAACTCTAATCCTCCCCTATCCCTAACCAACCCCCCTCAATTGTTGACTCCTAGTATTGATATAGTACGTTTGTTACTGCTTATGAAAAAATGTTGAAATACTACTAACTGTAGTATATAGTTTGTAATAGGTATATAGATCTTCCCTATATGCCCCTCTATTATTAACTTCTAATTGTATTGTCATACATTTGTTCTGGTTCATGGTATTTGTACCATTGATCATGGACATTGCCCGCCATAGGATTGAGTTTTATACATTCCCATCTTTTGACCTCCAACTTTCCTTCTGGTGACATATATGACTCTGAGCTTCCCCTTTCCACCTCATTCACACACCATTCGGTGCTGTTGGTTATTCTCACATCTTACTACCAACACCCCTGTTCATTTCCAGACATTTAAGTTCATCCTAATTGAACATTCTGCTCATACTAAGCAACCACTCCCCATTCTTAAGCCTTGTCCTATATCTTGGTACCTTATATTTCATGTCTATGAGTTTACATATTATAATTAGTTCCTATCAGTGAGATCCTGCAATAATTGTCCTTACGTGTCTGGCTTATTTCACTCAGTATATTGCCCTCGAGGTTTTGTCATCAACCCATTTTTTTTTAATATGGTTTTGTTCACTCACCATACATTCCATCCCAAGTAAATAATCGATGGTTTTCTGCATGGTCATACATTTATGTGTTCACCACCTTCACCATTATCTATATAAGAGCATCTACATTTCTTCCACAAGGCAGGAGGGAGAGTCAAAGAAGGTAGAGAGGCAAAAGAAAGAGGAAAAACAAAGACAGCTAGGAAGCAGCAAAAGGAAAAATAACCTTAAATCAAAGTATCCCAGACTTTCCTTTTAAATCAAATATCATTGAAAAGAAAAGGCAGGTATGGTATAGCAAAATAATTGTCAATCTAAAAAATAAATCTATCCATAATGAGACATAAAACAAATTGTTTGAAATAAATGCCATCCATAATCATCCAGTTTAGAGATAACATTGGAAATATTTTGACATATTACATCTTTCCAGTTTTTTGTTTTCCTAGTTCCTCTGCAATTTCTTTCACAGTGGGGAATAAGGAGGTCAGACTGTGCAAATATTTTATAATCCCCTTTTCTGGCTTTGTAATGCACAGTCAACATCTCTGCATTGTTTCCAGGTTTCTTAACCAATTAATATAATTACTGATTCATATATTTATGTTGGATTTTTATGTATTTTCTCTATGACAACTACATGTTTATTTTCTCAGAAACTACTTCTTCTCAAGTATCCTAGTCCCCTTTCCCTTGGAAAAACTCCTACGCTGAAATATCTGATTCAAGAAAGGAAATAAAATATTGTGAAGACCTCATTCTCCTACCACCAAGACACACTAAAAATTAAATGCAAATAATAATTACAACAAATTATAGTAAATATATAATAATAATATGGAGGCATTTTCCATATTTTTCAAGGCACAATTAGACCACTTCCTGTTTCATACTTTTGATGAAATTCCTCCAAAGTGCTTCAAGCCTCATAAATTCTTTCAAGGAATACCTTTGTTACTCTTTCACCCTGTAGACTGACCCTGACCTGGCCTACAGGCCTGCTGACAATAGCATAGACTACATTGTGCTAAAAAGATAGAAGAGCCTCTGATTCCCAAACCCTCACACCCAAAACACATACACATACACAACACATGCCCACAAACTCAGGGACATGGAGCTGATGCAGAGCCTCATCATAAGCTCTGGGGTCCCCGCTGATGAGCAGTGCTAAGAAATGTATGCCAGGGTGGAGAAGCTCAGTGTTTCTCTGTAAAGGCTCCTGGCTTCCCCATCCCTGCCTCAGCCCTCAGAGCCTCACATCTGTGCTGGAGGCTCAGATCTGGGAGGAAAACCTGTAATACTCAGGCCTTCGTCATGTGTCTGTATTTTCTATTTAAAAGTCCCTGATGTAAATTTTTAAAATAATTCCTGCCTTAAACTGTCTCTTTATTCAATTTGAGGTTCAAAGTAAATAACCTACTCAGAGCCAGGTGGAAATGGGTGTGATTCTTTTGTCATTGGAAACCCTGAAGTAAATGATTAAAAATAAGGAACATGGAAATTGAAATGCAGACACTGAGACAGGTTTTCAACAGTAATTTGAGAAATAAGTACAAATAGCATGAGACAAAGAAGAGGCAATCAATGAATGTGGAGTGACTTGTGAAAAACAGGTAAACTCGGAATAAGAGACAAATGAATACTTAATTGTTAGGAGTGAGCCGGGACCATGTGCCTTTGACCCATGGGAGCCACCAGGGGGAGCTGTGGGTCCTCTCAGGGCCTGAAGGACACCCAGGTGGTTGGAAGTGAATGGTCCCAGGCCCTGGCTCACTGGCCCACAAGAGAGGTGACAGCTGGTGCTCCCTCCCAGGGGGGAACCCAAAGCTGACAACAAGCCCAGGACTCCCCCTGATGATGGTTCTACTCCCTGGGCCTTGGACCCAGAACTGGGTGGCAGTGGGGTGAAAGGGCTCTGATTTGCATAATGCACCAGGGCAATTCCACACCCTTCACCCAGGGAGCTGAGGAGGGAATAAATGAGCCCTCAGAGGGCCCCAACCCAGCTGTGGTCCAGGGGTCCTGGGAGCATTGGCATCATGGTCTGGTGTCCTCGCCCTCCCCCATCACTCACTGCCCAGGTTCATGGAGGTTTCAGAGATGGGCCTTTGGAGTGCCCCTCTGCCATATTCCTCAGGTTATGTGTTCCTTTTTATTTTAAGTGCAGCTTCTCAGGCTGTGGTGGCTCAGAAGCCCTCACTGACCATGTCCCCAGATGTTATGGTCACTCTCATCTGTGGTACCAGTACTGGGGATGTCACCAATGGTCACTCTCCATGCTGGTTCCAGCAGAAGTCCAGCCAGGCCTCAGGACACTGATTCATGACACACACAACAAACACCCATGGGCCCTGGCCCAGTTCTCAGGTTCCCTCCTTAGGGGGAAAGCTGCCCTCACCCTCTCAGGGCCCAGCCTGTGGATGAGGCTGAGCAAAACTGCTGGTGGGTTTACAGTAGAGATGGACACAGGGACAGAGCAGGTGGGGAAGAGCAAGACAGAAACCATCCATGGTCCGGGCCTGTGTACAGACATGATGACATATGATGTGGATCACAGGATCTGACACACAGTCTCAAGGCAGCAGAAATGTGGACCATCCACAGAGAGAAAGGGATAGAAAGGAGTCTGAATTGATTCCTACTCTGGGGTGAGCCCCAAACTGGAGGGAATCTGTGTATGACTTGGAAGGAACTAGTCTAGGAAAAGTAGAAAACAACTATGTTCTCATTCAGAAGGAGCAGCTACAGCTGGGTCAGATTCAAGGGCAGCCACCATCAGTGGGGTATTTTGCCAATTAAGAGCAGAGGGAGGGACCCCTCCTTCTGTGTATCACTGAAGTTCATTATATTGTCTTGCATTTTAAAGCAATACAATATGGTGCATAAAATTTTTAAAATATAAAAATTATGTTTGGGGCTAAGGATGCTCATTCTCATGAGCTCCCACCAGACTCACCTGCACTCTGAGACAAGGCATCAACATTACAGGAAAAAGCATAAACTGGAATTAGCAGAAGCCAGGGAGCTCTCCTGGTTTCCCCTGTTCTATTACTCAGACTCAAGCTAGCAGTTGGGATCCATGTTTTCTAGTCACTTCTCAGGATCAAAAGAGGCATCAACAAATACAGCACATTTTCTTCTATCTGGGCTCCAGCCTGAGGATGAGGCTGATGATCACTGTTGGATATGGGAGGGCAGCTCCAGAGCTCACACAGGGCCCAGGACCAGGGGGAAGTGAGACACAAACCCCTCTGCTCCCTGAATGAGCCCCTCCTTTTGTGTTCTGAAAAAATAAGATACAATGAAAGAAAGAAGAAGGGCTTTGAAGGGACTGCTGAGATCTGTGAAAACATGAATAGTGGAATTTTTCAATTGTTTGTTCCAGGAGACTATAAAGGGAAATAAAGGAAACCAATCTTCCTCTTCCCAGGAGAATTGCAATATTCACTCTCATTCCATAGCCTTGGGGCTGGTGAGCTATTGCAGCTGGGAGGGGAGCTCTCTTCTCATTGCTGGTGAGGCAATCACCTCTGCTGGAACAACCACCCCTCCATCTGGAATCTGGAGCCCCCACAATCCAACTGCATCCTGATGAGCTGCAACACCAGTTGATCAGGGTGAGCTGGGACCCCCAAATGGGAGGGCCCAGACATGTCAGAAATGCCAGGTAGGGCTATAGCCTTGAGGCCACCATAGGAAACTGTGCTCAATCCTGAGATGGCCCCATCATCAAGGAAAATGCCCAGGCTCCAGACAAGCTGAGAAAACTGCATGGACACTGAGCTGGGATGGGCCTGCAGCTCTGTCCTGTGGGACCCAAGGGCCCCCAGGAGCCAGGATTCCTCTCCCATCAGGCCTGGGTCAGTGCATCTCCTCCCCTCTTTCTCCTGCTGACCTGGGTGGAGTCAAGGATGGAAGGGTCCAGGGACATTTGGGTCTAATGTAAATGTAGCAACTCCTCCCCAAGATTGTTTTGGGAGATGTAGAGACTGGGGGGAGCTCAGTCTCCATCAGAGCTCCTATAGGCAGAGTCTGAGCCTCCCTGTGACCAGCCCTCTCCTTCTCCCCCTCCCCACTCTCTACACAGGGGAGGGCCCACCTCATCTGGGGGGTGAGGGGTGGAACTTCCACAACCAGCTCTGCCCCATGTCCACCTCTGTCTGGCACTCAGAGTCCTCTCCCTGCCCCTCCAGGGCCTGGTTCTCAGGCCTGTGGCCCAGGTAGGGATGGATCAGCTGCCCTCCACTTCAAAGGACCTGAGACAGATTCCACAGTCACCTGCTCTGGAAACAGCATCAATGTCTGTACTGAAGGGACATCTTGTCTGCAGCAGGACCAGGACCATGTCCCAAGTTGCTGAACACAGAAACCAAATCTGAAGCTGGGCTCCTGGATCTATTTTCTGGCTCCAAGACAAGAAGCTCAGCCTCTCTGAGCCTCTCTGGGTCCAGCCTGAGGACATGGCTAATTGTCACTGCTCAGAGTGGAGCAGCAGCCTCAGGGCTCACCCAGGGCTCCAGGCCCTCAGGGACAAGAGACACAACCAGCAGCTCCCCCAGCATCCCCAGAGGCAGGGAACTCATGGGGCACCTTTGACCTGGACACAGGAATATCAACTGATGGGTTCCATGCAAAATATGGTGAACTATTTAGGGCTATTAAATAGTGTAAGTTTAAAAGCCCAGACCAGCAGGATTGACAAATGCCTATAGGTAACATCATTCTGCATGTGTCTGAGGCTATATAAAGAGGGGTGCACACCCCTGCATTAATAACAAGGCCAGCAAGATTTCATATCCACTCCTCTTTCCAAAATAATTTATGAAAAATATGAGCTTTAAATAAGGGAATGTCCATGTTCCAGATTTTTCTTTACTCATCCAAATAGAGGAGCTGGTTTCACACACTCAGATGGTACAGCTCTCTGACCACAAGTGACCATCCTCCAACATCCCCAGCAACTCACCCACCCCTTTTCCTGGCCTTGGCACATGCCCTGACCTCTTACTGGAAAGCCCTTTCCCCTTCTCTGCCAGAGACCTCCTGACTCTTTCTGTAGGTCCAAATGTACACATAACACTTATGTTCAGGCTTCTTTACCCTGAACCCTGACCACCCCTCCCTCTAAAAGCATAGAGAGTTATTTCTCTGTGTCCATGTCCCCATGGCACCCTTTTATTTCCTGTTAATCACCATGTTCAGTGCATGGTGAAAACAGGCCAAGTTGGAGTCACAGGGATACAGTTGACAGAGATTGACATTTTTATAATAATGAGCCAGTGTAAGAAACATTTTCAATCAAGATAAACATCCCTGTATGAGAGCATCAGTGTTCCAATGCAGGACCTATGGATGCCCCTTCTTGCTCTACAGTCTTGAGTAATGACATCAAGAAGATGTGTATGAAAGGGAGGGCACTCTCCCTCTGGTACTGGCATCCCAGAGCCAGAGGATGTTTGCCTTGTGACCAGCAGATGGCACTGTGGGCTGAGCTGAGAGTGAGGCGCTGGGCCTGACAGCTGGTCAACCACTCAGTTGGATCCAGGGAAGTGGGGCCAATGGTGTCCTCACTGATGTGAGACTTTCCTGCACCTGTGATGCACCCTGTGACCCCATGAGCTCCTGCATCTGGCACCCTCCACCCATTCCATCTGAATTAGCTCACCTCCTCCTTTTCCTCTGTGTGATCCTTGCTTTCCTCTGGTCCAAGCAAGGGCTGGTGGACAGAAGGAGCCAGAAAGTGCTTGCATGGACTATGTTGGCTCCCAGAGTGGAGCCTCAGAAGAAAGAGCTCTGAGGCCTCGTCATCAGGCTCCCTAAGTTCTTGGACAGGGTTTAGGGAAAGGGGACCCTGGAACACAGAGAACCTGTCTTTCTCCTCTTGTCTTCAGAGCACAGGGGCCTTTCTGGGCTTGGCAAATACTCCTGCTCACAGGCCCCTGTGATTTCCTGGCAGCTGCTTCCCCCTGGGGCTCCCCCAAGGGGCACACATTGTAGCCCTGCCCATCATCTGCCTCTATCCACAAGACTCTCAGCTCAGGGAAAATGGGGCAGAGAGAAGGTAGGGCCTAATTTGCATGACCAGCCCCTCTTTGCAAAGATCAGCAGGGACTAAGAGCATCCCAGGTGCACTGGGAGCTTCAGACACTGTGTCCACCATGGCCTGGACCTGTCTCCTCCTTGTGCTCCTCTCTCACTGCACAGGTAGGAATGAGACTCAGAGATCCAGGGCAGATCTCCCAGACTGCTTCAGCCACTGTAGCTCAGACCTCTAGCATTTTAGTCTTGGACCCTGACCCAGCTCCCATGCATGTCTGTGTTTGCAGGGTCCCTCTCCCAGCCTGTGCTGACCCAGCCACCCTCCCTCTCTGCATCCCTGGGGACATCTGTGAGACTCACCTGCATCCTCAGCAGTGGCTTCAGTGTTGGTGGCTACTACATATCCTGGTACCAGCAGAAGCCAGGGAGCCCTCCCCGGTACCTCCTGTACTACCACTCAGACTCAGACAAGCACCAGGGCTCCGGGGTCCCCAGCCGCTTCTCTGGATCCAAAGACACCTCGGCCAATGCAGGCCTTTTGCTCATCTCTGGGCTGCAGCCTGAGGATGAGGATGAATATTACTGTGCTACTGCTCATGGCAGTGGGAGCAGCTACAGTCCCTCACAGTGACTCAGAAGACAAGGAAGTGAGACAAAACCCTCTGGGCCCACAGAGCTTAGTTCTCTTTTCAATGAGAGTATGAGGAGGAAGCATCTATTGGGACACATCCATGCACCAAGATCTCTCCTGGAGTGGGGGAAAGATAAACACAGGTTATGCCTGTAAAGTGAAACAGAACAGGACTTCTCAGGGAGACACAACCAGATGAGGAAACAGGCCTTATCTGCCTCATAGGTACAGGAATAAATTAATAGGAGTAAATACTGCTGTCTGCAATTTAAAATGTTGACCAATTCAGTGATGTCCATCCATAAATCTGTTCATCTTGTTTCTTAAAGTGTGAATCTTGTGTTACTGGTGATAGATCTGTAGCTGATATATTCCTACTTCCCCTGGTCACAGACATCTTGTCTACTCTAAGAACCAGCCCCAAACAACAAACTGGTCACATCTTCCATGACCACTCCCTAGTAAAGATCCCTCCAAGGCATACCCTCCTCTAATTCTTACCTGCTGCTGCAGTCCCTGAGGCCTTCCAGAGATGTCTTTGTGGGGATCTTCAGGTCTTTACTCCATCTTCACTGAATGTTTTCAGACAAAAAGAATATGTTGCATTCTCTAGAGATTCCCTACTCCCATGGAGGATAGTTACCAAAACCTTAGACAAATATTACAGCTCCCATACTCACACCACTGCCATCTGCCACAATATCTGCTTATCTGATTCCCACCATACTCAATCAAACTCTTTAATATCTTAATGAAATTAATGATGTTCCCTAATAGGGATGTGCTTATCTAGCCTTTGGGCATTTTCACCTGGAAGACATTAATTTTCTTTTTCCTCCTTTGAACTTGGTTAGGAACCAAGTTGATATTCAAATCAGCAATTTTCCCTATGTTTCAAGATAGGCCATTGTTTTTCTTCTGCCTCAGAATCTGCTACTTAAGATCTCTCAGGGTAGTGTCCCGGTGGCAGAAACACTGGTCAGGGCCCTGGAGTCCCATCCATTAATATTTTTCCAAAACAAAATTAAATAATCTCTCTTGATCATCCCAAAGAGACCCCAAGGCATTGTGGGACATGGCTGTGGTGTGTGGTCTCCCCCAGCCCTGTGCATGCTGAGACCTGAAGACCAAAAGCTCTGGGTCTTTTGCCTCCCATCCTCATCCTGCAGGTGTCAATGAATAGGCCTCTCACACTCAACAGGGCCTGTTTCTTTGTGCACAGGAGCCAGATGAAGTGGAATTGTTAACAGAGTTATTTTGATCCCCAAGTTGCCCTACCTGCCAAAACTTCATCCTGGATGATGGAGTGGCCATGGGAACATTTGGTGTACATTAGCTCTGGGGTACTGGGGGGCCTTGGAAAGAACCAGCTCCAGGGAAAGATTTTCATGGAGAGCTCTTCCCTCTCAGGGGATGGAGAGCACACAAAAGGGACAGGAGGTCCTGGGTCGTGTGCTTGGCCTCTGACAGAAATTTTCTGAATGCACATGAGTCGTATGTCTCTCAATAAGCACATGAACAGATGCTTGGCATCATTAGTCATCAGGGAAATACAAATCAAACTAAAATGAGATTCCATTTTATGCCAACAGGGATGGTGAAAATAAAGAAGTATAATAATAATAAGATTTGGAGAGGATGAGGACAAATTGGAAACCTCACACATACATTGCCAGTGGGACTATAACTGAATGCAACTGCTTTGGAATAGTTTGGTTATTCCTAAAAAAGTTAAAACATATAGATATATGACCCACCAATTCTATTTCTAGGTATATACCTAGCAGAAATGAAAACACATGTCAATATAAAAACTTGCACTCAAATGTTCATAGAAGGAAATACTCACCATAGCAAAAGCGTGGGTCTATCAACTGATGAAGGCTTAAGCAAAAAGTGGTAGATCCATATGAGATGAACCTTGAAAACTTCAAGATATGTGATAGAAGCCACACATAGAAGAGCACATGATTCCATTTGTTACAGGCAAATTGGTGGTTGCCAGTATCAAGGTGAATTGAGAACAGGAAATCATTGATAAGGATATGGGATTGCTTTTCTAATGATAGAAATATTTTGGACCTTCATAGGGATATTTCCATCACTGTATAAGTATATTAAAGAAAAAAAGCAATGCATTTTAAAGGGTGAATTGTATAGTATGTCAATTAAAAATACATAAGTCTGACTGGGGTAACCAAGGAAAATGCCTGGACAACAGAAAACTACAATCTGTCCTAGAAAAATGAAGATCTGGCCCAGTCAAAGGAACAAACTTACACCCAATCAAGATACAGTTGAGATATTGTTTTACTTCAGTGAAACAATCTATTAAAGATTTTCAAAGAAATATGCTAAATCAAATGAAAAACCAAATCAACAATTTCAGGGAAGTTATAACAAAAGAGACAAAGGCTATAAAGAAAACACTGAATGAACATAAGGTAGAAATCAAACATTTGAAAAAACAGCTGGCAGAAGCTATGGAAATGAAAGGCACAAGAGACGAAAAACACAATGGAGACATACAACAGCAGATCTCAAGAGGCAGAGGAAAACACTCAGGAACTGGAGAACAAGACACCTGAAGTCCTACACACAAAAGAACAGATACGGAAAAGAATGGAAAAATATGAGCATCTCAGGGAATTGAATGACAACAAGAAACACATGAATATATATGTCATGGGTGTCCCAGAAGGAGAAGAGAAGGAAAATGGGGCAGAAGCAATAATAGAGGAAGTACTCAGTGAAAATTTCCTATTTCTTATGAAAGACATAAAATTACAGATCTAAGAGGCACAGCATACCACAAACAGAATAGATCTGAATAGACCTATGGCAAGACACTTAATAATCAGATTATCAAATGTCAGAAACAAAGAGAGAATCCTGAAAGCAGCAAGAGGAAAGTGATCCATCACATACAAAGGAAGTTTGATAAGACTATGTGTGGAATTCTCAGTAGAAACCATGGAGGCAAGAAGGAAGTGGGGTGATATATTTAAGATACTGACAGAGAAAAACCACCAAGCAAGACTCTGATATCTAGCAAAACTGTCCTTCAAATATGAGGGAGAATTTAAAATATTCTCTGACAAACAGACAATGACAGAGTTTGAGAACAAGATACCTGTGCTACAGGAAATACTAAAGAGAGCACTACAGACAGATTGGAAAAGACAGGAGTTAGAGGTCTGGAACAAAATTTTGGATAATGGTAATACAGCAATGTAAGTACACTGAACAAAGATGACTCTGAGAATCGTTGAAAGAAGAAGGTTAGGAGCATGTGGGACACAAGAAGGGAAGAGGAAAGATAAAGACTGGGACTGTAGAACTCAGTGAAACCTGGAGTGCTCAACAATTGTGATAAAATGTACAAATATGTTTTTACATGAGGGAGAACAAATGAATGTCAACCTTTCAAGGTGTTAAAAATAGGGCGGTATTGGGGGAAACAAAATCAATGCAAATTAGAGACTATAGCTAACAGAAACTTGGTTTTATGCTTTCTTTAATGCAACAAAGGCAATATACCAAAGCTAAATGCCTATAAGAGGGGGACATAAGGAAGGGGTATGGGACTCTTGGTATTGATGATGTTGTCTGACTCTTTTATTCTACTTTACTTTAATTCTATCTTTCCTTTCATTGCTCCTTAGCTGTCATGTTTTTTCTTTCTTTCTTTCTCTTTTTCTTTTGTCTCTCTACCTTCTTTGACTCTTCCTCCTTCTTTGTGGAAGAAATGGAGATGTCCTTATATAGATAGTGGTGATGGTGGTGAATACATAAATATGTAACTATACAGGGAACCATTGATTGTTTACTTAGGACAGAAATTATGGTGGGTGAACAAAACTGTCTTAAAAAGTGGGTTGATGAAGAAACTTTGAGGGCACTATACTGAGTGAAATAAGTCAGACACGTAAGGACAAATATTGTAGGGTCTCACTGATATGAGCTAATTATAATATGTAAACTTATAGACATGAAATATAGGTTACCAGGATATAGAAGAAGGCTAAAGAATGGGGAGCGGTTGCTTATTTGAGGAGAATGTTCAACTAGGTTGAACCTAAGGGTTTGGAAGTGGACAGAGGTGATGGTAGCATGTTATTGTGAGAATAGCTAACAGTGCTGAATGGTGTGTTAATGTTGGAGGTTAAAAATGGGAATGTATAAAACAGTGAATCTTGTGGTGGGCAACATCCATGATTAACTTTACAAATATTAGAAATCTCTTTCATGAACTAGAACAAATATATGACCCTATAACTAGAAGCTAATAATAGAGGGGTATATAGGGGAAAATATACCTATTGCAAACTATGTACTACAGTTAGTATCTTAACATCCTTTCATCAACAGTAACAAATGTACTATACCAATACTATGAGTCAATAATGGAAGGGGGGTGGTTAGGCATATGGGAGGAACTGAGTTTTCTTTTTTGTCTTTATTTCTTTTCTGGAGTAATGAAAATGTTCTAAAAACTGGAAAAAATTAACTCTGGTGGTGGATGCACAGCTGTATGATGGTAACATGGACAATTGTGCACTTTGGATCTTTGGATAATTGAATGGTATGTGAACAATCTCAATAAAATTTAAAAAAATACATAAGTTCTAGCCATACTACTGGGTTCTGGTAGAGACTGAACATCTGACCATGGGACAGTCAACGGCCCAGGAACCTAGATAAGTAGCTGTGAATGAGGGGAACCCCAAGATGCTCCCTCTTCTACTCATAGCAATGAATTGGAAACACCAGGAGCCTGTGATGCTTTCAGGCCTCCCATTTACAAAATTTCTCCACTGAGGATTTCCTGCCTAGGGTATCCCAGGCACTGAAATTGACCTACTTAGGGAACTAAAAACTGAGGCTCTGAGGAGATGGGGAGGGAAGGGGAAAGCCTTGTGAAGGGACTCCTTCCATCAGTGCTATTCCCCTGGGGACACTAGAGGGGGCTGGCTTTCCCCTGGCCCTGCGGAGGCAGCACATCTGGGATTTGTCCCTCTGAGCTGTTTGACACCTGGTCACTGATGTGAAAGAACACAATAGCTGTTGCCTGGTCACTTTGCTTTCTCCTGGGAGGGGAGCTCATTTGCATGAAAGCCCTGCCCTGCACAGGGAGTTGGGGTTTATAATGAGAGCAGGGGTAGCTGATTCAGGGATGAGTTGTCTTGGAATGCAGAGTCCTGGGGACATCTCTGCCAGGCCTGGGCCCCTCTCCTGCTCACCCTTCTGGCTCACTGCACAGGTCAGGGGTCAATTTCTGGGCTTGGGGTAGGGACAGGCAACATGGACCCTACCTGCTCCCATCTCCTCTCCTGACCATAGGGTCTCTCACATGTTTTCAGGAGCCATTTCCCAGGCTGTGGTGACTCAGGAAACTTCAGTGTCCACATTCCCTGGAAGAACAGTCACACTCACCTGTGGCTCCAGTGCTGGGGCAATTACCACCAGTAACTCTGCCCACTGGGTCCTACAGAAGCCCTACCAGGCTCCCCAAGATCTGACAGTGGATACTAGCAATTGGGCCCTGGAATCCTCCCCAATTCTCAGGTTCCCTGCTTGGGGACAAATCCACCTTCACCATCACTGGGACCCAGCCCAAGGATGAGGCCAAGTATAACTGTTTTATGTGGCACATGACCATTTCCACAGTGACAGATATCACTGGGGAAGTGAGAAACAAGCCCCCTCCCTCAGCCTTGGCTCCTAATATCTTCCATCTTCTTCTGTGGGAGGGTGAATCCAACCTAGTGTGGGCTCAGGGGGCTTGTGCTCATGGCCCCTGAGAAGACCATCAAACACATTTGTTCAAAGCTCAGAAAATTTTATTTTTTTAATGTTAGTGGCTTATTACTTTCAAAAAATATATATTTGATAATGGCAAGCATCTGAATCATCACTACCACTTGTAGGTGAATTGGTATTTATGTAAATTTCACTCACTGTGGAGACCATATCAACAAGTACACTTAAAAAGTATAACAGACAGCTTTGTGTTTATTTGTAGGAATCAGTATAGTTCCTGCTTTCCAGAAATTCTGAGAAGTTCTCTTAGATATGAAGCTAAATTCTTAAATTTCCAGGAATGACAGACATACTACACATATTCTTATAATCAAAATTTTCTTCCATAACTATTCTAAAATAAGAATTCAAAAGAAAAGATGCATTTGATTATAAAAGGGTAACTTCCAAATCAATGTATTCACAAACCATGATCAATCTAACTAGAAACTAAAATTTAAGAGCAAGGATACTAGATTAAGATGGCAAATTGAGCACAATTCCAATATCATTCCCCCTTTAAAACTACAGTGAAGGGATATTTTTAAAGTCAGCAAGGAGAGAGAACAGGAGACAGAAACACAATTTTGGAGGTTGGAAATTACAAGATGAATGTATCATATCAGACACAAGAAAATGAAACCTTAACCCTTCTAGAGCAAAATAGAGAACCACTCCAAATTTATGCTACAGAACTATCAAAAGACTTAGGAACTACCAGCAACAGATGCCTTTGGAATGGGGTGGTGTGGGGGGAGATAGAAAGAATAGGGAGAAATCAAAGATGGGTTTTTGAGAAGCAGTTAAATCCTTCACCCCAGGAAAAGTAAAGAGGTTAAATATCTGGAAAGGGCCACAGGCCCAGCTGGCTCCCCTTTCTCACTTCATTCAGGGGTGTACTCTTTAAAAAGGCATTCCTAGGCTTCCTTCCCCAAATAGGCTCCTGTCCAGCTCATCCCCCTGTTTCCATCACCCCCAGACCCCTAGCCAGGGCTTTATTCTTATTCATAGCACTCACCACTATCTGATGGGAAAGGGGGGTGACAGGAAACTCTAGGAAGGGGAAAGTGGATGTATTTAGTTGTTCACTTGCTTACTGTCTGTCTCCTCCAAAGGACTTCAGTGAGGACCGCCTCTGACTTGTTCACCACTGAGGTGCCAAGACCCAGGAAAATGCTCAGTACATAGAAGGTGCTCAACCATATTAGGTGAACAAATGGCTGGTTATCACCATATGATATTTATCAATAAATGGAAAACAAATTCCTTTAAATGACTTCAATTAAATTTTAAAAATCCAATCCAGGTTTTAAATTTTTCCTTTTTTATTCCTAGCATATGTATATAGCCTAAATGGTAAAAGTTTTGTCTCCCTCAAAACACATGCAAAAAACCAACTCTCACATATTTATACTCACTTCATCCTATACTTAACCCCAATAGCCTCAGTTCCTCGAGTTTTTTTCCCAAATATATATTGGCCCAGGAAGAGCTGCAGAAGTGGTAGAAGAGATAATCTGGGTTCAGGAAAGGGTGGTTACAGGTTCCAGACCCTGTGGCCAGAAGTTGGATCTCAACAAAAGTTGCTCTCACTCTTAGTATTTCCAAGGAAAATCCAGATCCAATATAATCATCTGTCCTGTCAATTGGGTCCTTTTCCAGGCAGTCTCCCACAATGTCCCTGCTCATTAGAGGATCTGATGCCCTCTCAATGTCTTCTTCATCAACGTTGTCCTCGGAATCCACTGCTGTTTCTGGTAACCCTCCCAGCTCCGTGTCACCAGCCTCACCTTCTGTGGCCTGGTAGAGATCGGAAAGATGGCTGCTTCCAGAACCACTAGTGATTACTACAGCCTGAATGGCTAGTCACCTGTGACTAGCACTGTAAGATGTAGTTTTGAGAAATCTGCAGGAAGCCTATGATAACCTCTGGGAAAAGATAGTTTTCCCACAGGATAAGGGTCCACAGTGTCAATAATTGTTTGTCTTTCACCTTTCTGGTTGATTCTTCTAAACCTCTTTCCACACTGGCGATGAGAAGCTTGACGCTGAAAATTTTCTTCATCTTCATCCATATAGTTCACCACAATCACTTCAGAAAGCTCTAAAACAATGCATTCACAGCCACACCTAAAGCTTCCCTCAGAGCACTTGAAAAAACTGTTTCTTGGGAAAACATGGATTCCTTCATCAACACGGAACCAGAGAGAAGGCTACACCAGCAGGTCCCAATATCATCAGGATAGTCTAAAACTTCACTTGCTTCGTGTCTTTCACAGCTCACAGTTTCACACATTAAGCTGTTGATGCTCCCTCAAGTTTGATAAGGCTTCCAGTCAGGCTCCCACGGAAACAGGATACACTGTTTCCAGGTCCTGGGGGCTCCTCTCGCAGGGTCCTTCCTCACCGCCCCGCGGAAGCTGTCATGGACATCCGTGCCCTCGCCGGCCTCCCTGCACCGCCGCTGCCTCCGCCCTGCTACCTGAGTTGCTTTTAGGGCGGCACAAGCGGCAGTGAGGAGGGGAGGGCTGCAGACAGGGGACCCCTCTCCCTCTCGCGCTGGGGGCGCCCTCTCCTCGCAGAGGCTCGCGCCGCCGCCCCGGGGTCCCCGGGAACACTCCGGTCTCCTGCGCCCCCAAACCTCGGGCACTTGGCGAAGCCCCATCGCCTGGGCCCCGTCCCCGCCGCCCCGGGTCTCGGTCTCACGGGCGCCGCCTCCCCTCGGGCCCCCGCGCCCCCGCCGCCGCCGCCTCTGCTGCCCGAGCCGCTGCCCTGCTCTCCGCCGCCGCCGCCTGCGCCCAGCAGCGCGCCCGGAGAGGGGCTGTCCCGGGGCCGCCGCGGCCAGAGCAGGGCTGCAGCCCTCGGCCCAGTGCACTCGGCGACTTTGTTCCTTCCACTGCGCGGGGCGGGGAGGGGAAAGCGGGGGGCCGCGGGCAGCCCAGGAACGGACTCCCGGGGGCAGACATCCAAGGGCCCAGAAACCACAGCCGCGCTCAGCCCCTCAAAGAGTGTTTGGGAAGCGGCCAGAAAAGTTTCATTTTTAACTCATCTTTTTATGATAATAGAGTGTTCTAAAAAAAATAGTATATTGACTTATCAATCATTGCAAAGGAAATAGGCAAGGGTGACAAGTTAAAAAGTTAATGTAGATATGGTTGCGTGTGTGTGTGTGTGTGTGTGTGTGTGTGTGTGTGTGTGTGTGTTTAACTTCAGTATTTGTCACTAGTGCGTGTATTCCATGCACCACCCAGTGCAAAACACAGTGGTTGATATAAATAACACTATAGTTATTCTAAAACTAACTCTGTCCAAGACAGTTATTTACTATTTGTCACTAGAGAAGGCATTACAGATATTTGCACCCCAATGTTCATAGCAGAATTATTCACAATTGCCAGAAAGTAGAAGAAACCCAAGTATCGGTCAACTGATGAATGGATAAAGAAAATGTGGCAAATACATACAATGGAATGTTATTCAGACATAAGAAAGAATGAAGTTCTGATACATGTGACAACACAGATAAACCTTGAAGACATCATGTTGAATGAAATCTTAAAGGCATCCTATTGAACCTGGAAGACATCATTTTAACACAAAAGGACAAATATTCTATGATATCACAGGTTTGAAATCATTAGGATAAGCAAATTCAGAGTCAGTAATGAGAATACAGGTTACCAGCATCCAGGGGAGGAGTAGGAAATGGGGAGTTAATGTTTAATTGATATAGAATGTGTTTGGGGTGATTGAAGAATTTTGGTAAAGGATGGAAGACATTAAAATCAATATGTTTACTGTAATTAACACAACTGTATTATATATTTGAATGTGGGTAAAAGGGGAAATTTTAGTTTGTATACATGGTTCTAAGGAAAAAACATAGGACTGAATAACACAAATGATGAACTCTAATCTAAACTATGGGCTATGGTTAATAGTACCATTATAATAATATTCTTTCATCAGTTGTAACAAAGGTGCCACACTAATGAGAAATGTTAATAATAGAGGGTGTATATGGAAACAATGTATTTTCTATATGATGTTCTGGTAAACCTACAGCTTCTCTAATAAAAAATTATGAAAAATAAAGGAAGGCTTCAGTTACAGAAAGTAAATGTTGTTGGTCTTCAACTCAAAGTATGAGTAGAAAGGGGAGGAAAAAATATAAAATAGAAAATTATGTAGTTTTACAATTATATAATTTTACAGAAATATATTTGGTAATTTAAAGAAACATAAGCAAATTTTGGATATCATATTTGGTAAGATATTATATTGATGAAGAACCAAAAAAAAAAAAAAAACAATGTATCAGTTCTATAAAATTTATGATTGACTTGATTTTCTTGACTTGATTTTCTTTCTTTAACATAGGTAAGATTTATTTGGTTTTAATGACAGAAAACAAATATCCTTAACTTTTTTTTACTATGGAAAAAAACAGTTGAAAATTGAAAAATAGAATTGTGGTATTTTCAGCTCAAGTTAATGTGACTTTATAATGCCTAGAACTATTAACAAGATTTCAGTCTTCTCCATGAAAGAAGGAAAACTGAACAAAATGTGTGTGTCAGGAAGGGGTGTAAGAAATTTAAATAAGAAATTTAAATTCTTTACAGTGAAGATGTATAATGGCATGTAAGAATAGAGTATATGGAATTTAAGTTTTAGGAATGACTCAGTCCCAATGTACTTTGTCAAAATATAGGAGGCCCAAGGCTTTAAAGAGAGTCCATGGTTTCCTTAATTTCAAAAATAACAAAATTTAAGTATAAAGCCTAAATCTTCTGCCATTTTGAGGAATAAGTAAATCAACTTGGTTGCAAATCCATTCACAACCTGTCAATGAACAGGTGCCTTTCTCCCCAACACCTGCAGTAATGTTGAAGGTGCTCCTTGTAAATATGGCCTCTCCCAGCAAAGGCCTGTGGGTCTTCCAAGCATGGCCATGCTGCTCTGTCAGCCCATACCCTGGACTCTCCACTGCTGCTATGGAGGATAGTGTCCAAGACTTAGTGGGAGCCTCCTGTCCCTTCACACACACACACCAGAGTCTCCATGATTTCCCAGCTGGATCCCTGTTGATGAGAGTGGTACCCAATAAGCACCCTCAAAGAAGGAAAGAAGTGGGTTCAACTGGGAGTGGAGAGTCACTGTGCTCTCTATATGGGGAGTTAAATTTCCATAGTGATTTAAACCCACAGGGAAGCACAACCTAAAACTCTTACCATGTTCAGAATGGCTCAGCCTTCATAAGGAGGAGTAGGGGGTGTCCATGGCATACAACCCAAAGGGTTGCCCATAATTCAGCATCACATGAGAAGCTTATAAAAAGTAATTGTTCCCTTCAGTAAATAGTTATGTCACAATCTGTGTGGGCTCAAGAAGGGACTCCTACAGCCATTACCTCACTCACAATTGGTCATCTCTACTTAGCTCTTCTGTTGTTCCTGCCCCACCAAACTTTATCTTCCCAGACACATGAGAACAGCTGTGTCCTCTCTGGCCTCCATTCCTCCAACAGTGAAGGTAAGGAAAGGAGGCACCTGGACAAATCAACACCTGAATAAAAGGAAACATCTCCATTGGGACCCAGAGAATAGCCAAGGGGGCCGTGGGCAGTTTCACCCCTGAGGAGCTTGAGTGCAGATTTATAATTGTCCTTATGGAATATGAAGGCCCATAAAGTGGTCCCTGGCCTAACCCTAAGGCAGGGAGTCAGTGGGCAGAGCAGCAGGAAGGCAGGAGCTGTTCCTTTTGGGCTCAGGTCACCAAGTCACTCACAACTGTACAAGTCCCAGGTCACCAGCATTCAAACAAATACCTTCCTGAGGGCCGTGGGTGTGATCAGAGCTGGGGGCAGCCACCTGCACTGCCTGGTGCCCTCTGCCAGGGCTCATGGAGCTGCAGCTGAGACCTCCCCCACACTGGGTCCCACACTGCCACCCTCACCTTTCCTCAACCAGAGTGGCAAAACCCAGGACCCAATGTGGGGATCAGAAAGCTGGCAGATCTCATTAGCATGGATGGAACCTCCCATCTCTCTGCATATGAAGAGGGGCTGGGAGAGACTTTGAGGAAGTTCCACCTCAGCTGTGGGGCCACAGAAGGCAGGATTCAGGATCATCACCAACATGGCCCTGTACCCTCTCCTCCTCACCCTTGTAGCTCACTGCACAGGTGACTAAGCTTCTCATGTGCTGCTAAACTGCAGGCAACCCTTTCAGCTGTACACCATGCCCCCCTCTCTTCCTTATGAAGGTAAGAATTTTAGGTTGTGCTTCCAAATGGGTTTAAATCACTGTGGAAATGTGACTGATGTGGGACCGGGGAAAGTACACTGGGGAGTTACATGGGACCCTGCTTTCTCCTCTTGCCTCTAGAACACAGAATCACCATCTCTGTGTGAGTCTGGGCCCAGGCAGTGCTGACTCAGCCACCCTTGGTGTCTGGGGCTCTGGGCCAGAGGGACACCATTTCCTGCTCTGGGAGCAGCACCAACATTGGGGATGATTATTCTGTGCACTGGTACCAACAGATCCCATGAATGGTCCTCAAACTCCTCATCTATAGTAATAATAATAAACCGTTGGGGATCCATGATCACTTCTCTGGCTCCAGGTCTGGCAACTCAGGCTCCTTGAGCATCTCAGGCCTCCAGCCTGAGGATGAGGCTGCTTATCACTCCCAGCCTGTGACAAGGGCCTCAGAGCTCACACAGTGCTCTAGGCCCACAGGGAACAGAGTCAGAACTCTGCCCCTGCTCAGGGAGGCTGGTCGCCCCTCTGATGACAAACACCAGTGGAGGGTGACTGTGGCATCCCTAAGTGTCAGCATCCCAGGGCCTGAAGGTCAGAGCACAGGGCAAAATCACAGGGTCAGTGACAATGGCTCCTTCTCATTATTTTGTCCCCACACTTCACTAGCATTTTTCATTGTCAGACTTCTTGTTTTGTCCAATCTACTCTATGCAGCACAATCTTCATGTCATTTAATTTTCATTTTCCTAATTACTAATGAGGGCAAATACCTTTTTTAAGCTTTTATTACTATTCCATATTTCTTCTTCTTTGAAATGCCTGTTTGTCTTTTGCCCATGTGTTTCTCCCAGTAGGGTTTTAGTCTTTTTTTCTTATGAATTCATATTGAAACTGATTTCCCTAAATGAAATTATCCTTAAATATAAGGAAAACTTCCAACAAAATACTTTGGAACCCAATAGGTTTTAAGACCTTATAGAAATGCTTGAAAGCACCAAGTTTTATCTATTTAAAATGCTCTTCAGAAAGAGAATTTCTTTTTCAAAATATTTTGTTCTAAATTAAAAGAGAGATTGAACCATATATTTAAGTAGCTGGAAATATGTTTATGTCTTTTACAGACCCAGAGCAAATGGTGAGCCTTCATCTTTCCTTCTTATTTTTTTTTAAAAAAAAAAAAAGCTTTATTGATTTGGGATTCCATACTGTAAATTTCACCAATTTAAACTGTAAAATTCAATAGATTTTAGCATATTTATGGTTTTTTGCAATCATCCTCATAATACAAGTTTGGAACCTTTTGATCACCCAACAAAGACACTCCATCCCATTTGAACTCATTCCCTTGCCTCTCTCCTCCTATTCCAATTTTCTACTTTTTGTCTATAGAAATTACAATGTGGACATTTCTTATAAATGCACTCACATAATACGTGATCCTTTGTGACTGGCTTCTTTCATGTCATTTATTTGCAGTTTTTGATGTTCATCTATACTGTTGCATGGGTCCGGCTCCATTGATTTTTTTTTTTTTTTTTTTTTTACAATGCCAATTGTATTTATTTCTCTGGAGAAATATGGAAAGAAAGTCCTACATAGTGAAAGGAAAACCATTACTGCTCCTTTTATTCATGAAGAAGGAGAAGATGAAAGGAAATGAGGCTGCAATTGCCCTTAAGAAATTGATTTTAAACACCACACATACAGAAAAATTAAACTGAAAGGATACAGAGTAGCTAAGTCCTCAGATTAAGAAAGCAAAGCTGAGGGGATAGGATGAAAGTGTGGGGGCAGTTAGCATGTATGGATGCTAGAGATACAGGATATTTGATCAGTTCCCAATGTCCAGCTCAGAATCTTCAGAACATCCAGTTTGCTTTCAGGGGTGGGGGAGAGGGACTGGGGAGCAGATGGGGTGCACAGAGGCATGATGTCAAGGAATTTTGGGTGGAGGAAGGTAGTGGTCAAGTGAGATTGCCAAAACTTCCAAGATTTCTTGTAGCTATAATTGTGTAAGGGGAAGAAACAACAAAACAAAACCAGGCAAGCCAGTCTCATCTGCAGTGTGCACGCACATCCAAAGAGCAAAACACCAGTCTCAAGAAATAACACCTATCCTAACCCCGTGCCTGCTGATTGCACGCAGGGCCTTTGAAGTGCACACATGTGCCAGCTCAGCAACAGGGGTCCAGGCTGCAAACCAGACCCACAGCAAGCTCTGGGAGGCAACAGCCCATGCAAGGGAGCAGCCTGGCCACCATATGCCACAGGGAGGTCTTAGAGAAAGGCCTCACTTAGAGCAGAACAATCTCAACTCTTTTGCCAGAGAGTTTCTTGAAAAAGAAATTTTCAGGGTCAAAAAGGGCTGTGAGAAGGGATGGAGGCAGGACCCCCAAAGAAGTCAGTGTTTTCATAAGCATTTCCTTCCCATGGGACCATACAAGACAAATTTGCTTATGGGCTGGTTTTTAGTCACTTTTTCCATGTTTCTTCCCATATGTTTTAGATTCAGAATCTAGGGGCTGACAGGCCTCGGAGGACACCAAGCCCTGCCCAGCACTGTGCAGGATCCCTCTCTGAGCCCCAGAACACTGTGATGTCTGTTAGTTCACTTCACCAACCGGCTCCACTCAGGGGTTGCAGCGCCTCCCCTTTGGGGCTCCATCCTCAGGCGGACCAGCGCCCAGTTCCTGGCAATCACTGCTGGGCCTCACGCCTGGGCTATTGCCTTGGACCCATCTCAGGGCTAGGTGGGTGACAAAGCACAGGCCAACTTCCCACCCCACCCCCTGTGCTACAGCGTTCTCTTCACCCACCTTCCACGTCAACAGACTGCGTGAACACACCAGGGCTAGCGAAATCTGCGGACTGCCTGCAAGGAATAGCTCCAGCAGTAGTCCGGAATGGGTGCACGGAGGGCAGGAAACCCAAAAGTGCAGCTGAAGCGCAAGAGGACGTGCGACCGCTGCCCAGCAGGTCCCCGGGACGCCTCCTGCCCGCGTCCCCCAGTTGGGGAGGGCCGGCCGCTACCTCCTGGAAGCGCTCCAGACTCTGGGTGCTGTCATCTGCGGTGAAGAAGAGCACGCCGGGCTGCGGGCGCTGGTGCTGGTGCCTCTGGTAGCGCCGCCGGGTGGGCACGTGCAGGTGCGCGCTGGGCAGCCTGGCCCCGGCGGGAAGGGGCTCAGCAGCTCGCCGCGAGGCCCAGTTCTCCACCAGGGTCCAGCACAGCGGCGCCGCCTGGCGGAACGTACTGGCAAGCGGGTCAGCCCGGCTTTCCGCACCCGGCGGCTGCAGGTGGGCGCGATGGCCGAGAGGGTGGGCAGCGGCGGCTCTGGCTGTGGCTGTGACTAGTTTCGTTTTCGGGCGTCCCGCCTCGCATCGCCGTCCCGACTGCCTCTGCGGAGCCGGAGTCGGGGTCCCCGCCACCAGCCACGTACGGAGAAAAGTAGGGGCGCGGGGTGAGCCGTGGCGCCGGCCTGCGCGTGTCCGCGTCGAGCATGGTGGTAAGAATGCGGATCCAGGGCAGGAGAATGCAGAAGCGGCTGAACAGTACAGACTTCACAGGGTGCCTCCTCCCGGCCTCTTGGACGCCAAGCCCTCCCGTCCAGCCCCCGAGGGGGCGAGCCCGGGGACCCCAGCGCGCAGCTTGCATGGCGGCGGCCGCGCTCTCCCTGGGAACCGGGGTGCTGTGAAGGGCGGGAGCCTAGAGGCTGTGCTGGGGATGTTGGGGTTACAGAGGGTGCGGTGCAGGCGGGCTGGAGGGGTTGTGCCCCACTCCGGGTCAGTGGGCAGGAAGCGGGACTCAGTCTAGGGCGGTGGTCTCCACTGTGCTCTCTCCGAAGAGCGGAACTCGGTAGCCGGCACCCAGGGCGCCTCGCAGCTCCCATCCAGCGGTGCTATGGCCAAAGGGCTGCAGCAGTGAGTTCCCAGTGCGCTCTCTGGGGCACTTCGAAGGCGGGCTTCGGGCACGGCCTGGCGCTGGGGGCTTTCCTTTCTCACATCCCAGCCCTGGAGGCTAGGACTGACTGGGAGGGTGCGCCGCGGAGGTTGTGCCGCCAGCTCTGTGTGCACAACGCCGAGGAAGCTGCGCTCCTGTGCCTCTCTCTGGTCTTCTCAGAACCTCTCTGGGCTCTGGCAGCAAGATCCAGAAGCAAGGGGGCGGGGGGCTGCAGACTACAGCGTCCTCCCTGTCCTCCTGTGGGAAAACAGTGGCACTGCTACTGGCGGAAAGGGGCTGTGAGGAGGAGGCAGGGAGGGGACCAGGGATCTGGCACTGACGTCCCCAAGAGTGAGTTCTGGAGGTGACCTTGTCGGGGAGGAGGAGGGTCCCCGTGGGGCTGCAAGACCTCTCAGAGAGAGGGTGGAGTGAATGCTCCTCCCTCCACTGCTTTTTTTTTTTTCCTTTGGCCAAGTTTCATTTATTTTTTAATGTCACTTCTGTACAAGTTTCATATATACAAGAGGAAACATTCCTTGGTTTCACAATGGCACCTGGCTGCATTTCCAACAATAATACAGCAAGTTAACTTGGAAATGTACATTTATACAGCTTATATAGATTCAAGACTGCTATATTATGATCTGTGATATTAACAGCTTGATTTGATCTGACAAGACCACTTCCGTTTGGCTTAATATAAAATGTACTCAAATAATTTTAAAATGGCCATTGGGGGTATTGTCCAGTATATAAAATATTTGTCAGTAAAATGTAACCATTTATCATTTTTAAAAATAATCTTCTAATTTTAAGCCTTTGTTATTGAATTATTATAAGGATATACATTATGGTAGCAAGACACAGATTTGCTATGCATTTTATGTTTAGCAACATGGCTAATTTTAAAAAAATCTTTTCATGAAGTGATAACATTATTTTTATTAAATGAAATATTTTTCATTATTTTTATCAAATGAGATCTTTTTCTTTCCACATTTTAAGGCATTAGGTTGCTTCCAGCCACACACACAAAAAAGAAAGAAATCAGTCTGAGACTCACTTGATTATTTAATTCAAACCTATATTTGTAGTTTCTAAAATGTTGATCCACAGGCCACTTTCTTGTTACACGTGTTTACCAGTGAAAACAAAAGGAAAAAAAAAAATCAGTGCCACTCCTATAAAAGAAATAACTCCTTTCCTAACATTCTTTAAAAATACACATTTTACAATCCTTGCACCTCAACAAAGGGGACAATGTAAGAAATACACAGGTTTCTTTTGTTTCCTCACTATTAAATGAATGTACACAAACTACCCTCTGCCTGTCTCTCTCTCTCTCTCTCTCTCTCTCTCTCTCTTATTTCTCCAGTGCTTTGTCCATTTTTTTTTCATTTTCTCCTCTAAATTTGAGACAGTACCATTCACCTTTGCTTTATGATTATGTCCCATGCAAGAGAAATGAAAACACTCTGTGGGGAACTCCTCATTGTCACAGCCTGTCATTTCTCCATAGGAGACCTGATTGAACACCAGTACATTGCTTCATTCAGGTCAGTGGGAAGATCTACAGGGGATGCTCCACTCTGCTTTGGCCTTAAAGCATTTCTTTTCCTTTGATGTTTTGCTTTCTTCTCCTTCAGCGTTCCTGAGGTGGTGCGTCATGATCATGATTATTAGATGCAATCTCTCGATTCTCATTGTGGCATCGTCACCGAGATCTCTTATTATTGGGCTTTTCTGTTTGAGGGATGGTCTTATTCTTCGGCTTATCTTGGCAGGTTTTGCCACTGTTGCCGGTAGTATCACTGATCTCTTGATGTGCCTCAAAAAGTTCCACATGGCTGTCCACTTGTCTGGTACGGTTCTCAGCTAGCTTTGTCATCTGACTCACAATCTGAATCTTCTCATTGCCCAGTTCCTGGCTCCGAATCAAAGCTCTCTGAGTGCAATGTAAAATTCTCCTCTTCTGTGTACCGTCGGTCTCACGCTTACATTTCTCATAGTATTCATCCAATTCCTTATAACTGGTTTCCCGAGGCCACAGGAGCCAGAGCATCGCAGACTGCGCGGCCACCAGGGGGAGCCCGATTCCGCCGGCGCCAGCGCAGCCAAGGGCAGCGTCTATCTCAAGCGGCCTAAGCCTTGGGGCGGGAGAGAAGGAACCAGGCCATGTGCGGGCGGGCGCTGGCGGGTCAGTGAGGCCCGGGCCGCACCCGCCCGCTCTCTCTGGGAGGGTGGCCGAGCTGCGCCATCAACAGCCCCAGCAGCGAGGCTACCGGCCCAACCCTACCCACCCTGATTGCTCTGCAGCCGTCCATTGCTTTTGAACCTACTTTAATTTTTAGAACAGTCTTAGATTTACAGAAAAATAGAGAAGATAGGACAGAGCTTTCCCATATACCTTGAGCCCAGTTTTCCCTATTATTAACATATTACATTGGTTGATACATTTGTTATAATTAACCAACAAATATCCATACATTATTATTAATTAAAGCCCACATTAAGATTCTCTCAGATTGCACCCAACGTTATTTCTCTGTGTCAGGATCCTGTAGCAAACACCACATGACGTTTAGTCATCAATCCCTTTAGGATCCTCTGACTTGTGTCAGTTTCTGAGACTTTCCTTGGTTTTGATGACCTTGAAATTCTTAGCAGGACAGGAAAGGCACTTTGGAGGCTGCCCGACAATGGGAACTTGTCTGATGTTTTTCTCAGGATGCATTTTTGGGGAAGTCCCAGTGCACAGCCTGCAGTTATGTTCCTGCTCCTTGTGGGGGCAGTAGCTACGGGAATTATTTGGAATTCTTCTGCCTGGGTGATTTATCCATTATCTCCCATTTTATAAAAGTTTTGTTTGTTTGCTTGTTTATGCTCTTCTTGAAACTTTTTATTATTGCAACCAATATGCAACACACATTTTCCCACTTTAACCACATTCAAATGCACAGTTCAGCAGTATTAATTATATTCTCAATATTGTGCTAACATCACCATCATCTCTTACCTTTTCTTTTTTGGCACCTCAAACAGAAACTACTCATTCATGAAGCTGTCACTCCTCTTCCCCACCCTGCCCATCCCCAATCCCTGGTGTCCTATACACTACCATCGGTCTCAGTGAACTTTGTTCTTGTAGGCATTTCATATAAGTGAGACCAGACAATATTTTTCTTTTACTGTAAAAACATATATACAAGAGAAAACTTCTAACTTTAACAATGATTGTAATACTCCCACAAGCCAGTTTGTTTATCCATTCTTCAGTTGATGAACATTTTAGATAGTTGATATCATTGGCTATTATGCATAATGCTGCTATGAACATTTCCCTACAAGTCTTTGTATGGACATATATTTCCTTTTCTCTTGGGCTGACAACCCAACATTGGGATTGCTGGGTCACAGGGTAACTCTGTGTTTAACATTGTCAGGAATGGTGAGAATATTCTCCAAAACAGCTACACCATTTTTTCCCCACCAGCCTTGTAAGAGGCTCCAATGTCTCTGCCTCCTCACAAAACATGGCATTACCTGTCTTTTTGATGACATTAACAGTGCACGTTAACTGTTACCACATTGTGTTTTTGATTTGCATTTCCCTAATGACTAAGGGTGCTGAGCATCTTCTCTGTATTGGGCTGTTTTGATCAAATTACATGCAGCCAAGGGGTCTGAGGCTTTCCCATGAGTCACTGAACTTGTGCTGGTTTGAATATATTGTTTCCCCCCAAATGCCATGTACTTTGATGAAATCTTGTGGGGGCAGACATATTAGTGTTGACTAGGTTGGAACCTATTGATTGTTTCCATGGAGATGGGACTCAAGCAACTGTGGGTGAGTCTTTGGATTGGATATTTTTCATGGTGGTGTTACCCCACCTATTCAGGGTGGGTCTCATTAAATCACTGGAGTCCTATAAAAGAATTCACAGACAGGAGTGCTACTGCAGCCCAGAGAGTCATTCTGGAGACAGCCATTGAAAGTAGACTTTTACTAGCCAAGAATTTGCCTAGGAGAAACTAAGAGGACATCCCCAGATGCATTGAGAAAAACATCCTGGGAAAAAAACATGTTGAAACTAGAACCACAGAGCAGATGCCAACCACATGCCTGTGCCTTCCCAGCTAACAGAGGTTTTCAAGATGCCATCGGTGTTCTTCAGTGAAGCTACCCTATTGATGCTTGAAGGCTTTTTTGGACACTTTTATGGCCCTAGGACTATAACTTTGTAACCAAATAAACCCCCTTTACAAAAACCAATCCATTTCTAGTATTTTGCATAATAGCAGCATTAGCAAACTGGAACAGACCTGTAGCTAAAATCGTACCCTCAGCTCCGCACAGGCAGAAAATCCATGATAGCAACAGGTTCCTCTCAGATATAATGAAATGGGCAGGATGAGGCCAACCACCCAGGGCAGCCCATAAGCCACAATCATCTGGTTGATTCTGTTGATTTTGTTAGTGCCAGGCTCACAGGGGCTCACCCAGGTCTCCAGGCCAGTGAAAAGTTATTTTCAGGAGTGTTCAGGGTCTCTCTTCTGAGCACGTCCCTCACTCAGTCACCACTGGAGACCAGCACCAGGTTCAGCTTGTGGCTTCTGATGCATCAGCACAGGAAACTGCACTGGGAGCAAGTACTTGGGTGGAGTCTTAATTTTGTCCCCCTTTCCCTGCAAACATAACTCACATGCAGCATTGAGGCAACCACCTGCCAAAAAATGCAACAGGATGTTCTAGGATAAAATAAAATTCCACCAAAGGGGATAAAGCAAGACCTTGATATGGTGAGTTAATATGAAAAAAATGAAAATTATGCTAATTTAATTTATTAATGTAATTAATAGATTTTAACAAGTAAAGATTTATTGAGGAAACTTCACAAATTTTCAACTATCCGTCTGGAAATGTTTAAGTCCAGGAATATCCTACAAGATTTTCCAAATTAATGAAAAAAAGGGGGAGCATACACCATTGGATTTTGAAATAAATTTTGAAGCAAAATAAATTAAACCTCCTTTGGCTGTTACAGAAACAGAAATTTAATTAACAGCACAGAAACAGAACTGTGCCTGCAATGGTCTGAGGAAGTATTGTTCAAAGAAGTGAAAATTTGCTTCTCCCCTTTGACTCCCTTCCTGCTTTCCTCTTGGAGCCCTCACTGTGTCTCATGGACACCCGGTCCTCTCTCTCCCTCAAGTGTCTCTCAAGCACAGCATCATCTCAAAGGTTTTGCCATCCATGGAAACTCCCTTGACCTTTCATGAATTTGAAACTCCTAAAATCCTTTCTCTTCCAGAAGGCCTCTCCCTCCTTCCCTCCCATGGGGAGCTCCACTCATCCGAATGGGGCCAACTGAAGGGCACTGTCTCTAAGAAACCTTCTCTAAATGCCCCAAATATTAGAGTTTTTAAGACCACAGTCTTCTCTCCCAGCACTTTCCATTTTTCCCATATTATTCATTTCCTTTTGGCTTTTCCCTCATAAGTCAATCATAAACACAGAACGTAAACTATTTTAGTAATATTGGGTCTGAGCTCAGTGCTGGGCACACAGTTGTCTTAGTGAAAATGTGTAGAATCACAGCAAAATTATGGAACAGCAGAAAGAGCCAAGACTGTGGAGACTAAATTTTTCCAGAACCAGCAGGGGGTACCATGGGGCTGTGCCAGTCTTCCTGTAGAGGGAGTTCACAGATGCTTGAATGTCCTGCAGACTCCAAGTCTGCTTGGGCCTGAGCTCCCTGATGGGGAATCTGGAAGAGTCCCCTGCCTTCAGCCTTGTGGATGTTCCCATCAGCATATCATTCCATGCAGGCTCCCCTCAAGGAGCAACCTCAGAGCATCCCTGCCCCTTAGCTGCCTCTGACCACAGGCCCCAGCTCAGGAAGGAGATGGGGACACAAGTGTTAGGGAACATGTTTGCATGACTACCCCTCCTCCACAAGTCCAGTACGGAGGTTTAAAAAGGCCTGGAACAGCCCAGCTCTAGATCTGGGGCCTCAGGGGCTGTGTGCACTTGGCCTGGACTCTTCTCCTCCTGCTCCTCTCCCACTGCTCAGGTAGGGATGGGCCTCAGGGGCTGTCTCAGATCTCAATAGCTCCACCTGGTCTCTGTCCATCCCTCAGGAGTGTTTTTCTGCAGGTTCCTCTCCCAGCCTGTGCTGACTCAGCTGCCCTCCCTCTCTGCATCCCTGGGAGCTCCCACCAGACTCACCTGCACTCTGAGAAGTGGCATCAACATTGCAGGAAGCAGTATATGCTGGTATAAGCAGAAGTCAGAGAGGTCTTCCCAGTTTTCCTCTTCTATTACTCAGACTCTGTCAGGCAGTTGGGATCTGGGTTTTCAAGTCACTTCCCTGGATCAAAAGAGGCATCAAAAAATACAGTAATTTGCTCCTCTCTGGGCTCCAGCTTGAGGACTTGGCTGTCACTGCTCAGAGTGGAGAAGCAACCTCAGTGCTCACCCAGGGCTCCAGGCCCTCAGGGACAAGAGACACAACCAGCAGCTCCCCCAGCCTCCCCAGAGGCAGGGAACTCATGGGGCACCTTTGACCTGGGACAAGAAAGTCAAGTGCTTTGTTCCACATGAAATACATTGAACTATTCAGGCCTATTAAATGTAATAGAGTTACTTTCAGAAAATAGTTTGGCTCACCTGATCTCTCATCAAGCAGAGAAACTAGTCTCTTGGTCTTGGTGAGAAGGTGAGTTTTTTATAGGTGCTCATGTAAGGAACTGGAGGAACAATTTTCCAAGACCAGTTCAAAGTGAGAAAATGGGGCTTGGGCTTTTATACTCCAAGGAGACAAAGAACTTGCAAGTGTCCAGAGAAAACCTGGAAATAAAAAGTTGTCTGCTTCACTCATGTTTGGTCAACACATCCTCTTTTAGGATGTTATCTCATTCTGGCAAGCAAAAGCAAGGGGGGATTTTATTACATCCAGACAGAAGAGGAACATAGACTAAATTTTTGAGATTAGATCACAGCAAGATATTTCAACTAGGGCTTTTAGGCTTAAAATAAGTCTGCTTGAGTGAAATGATCATAATAAGCATTTTCCTGCTACTGAAGTGTATTCTAAGCATTTTCCAGCTAAAGATTATATTGAATATTTTTCCTAACTATTCAGCTATCATTAGTATGAGGTAGCATGCCTGGACCTGCAGGATTAACAAATGCCCACAGGCAATATCCTGCTGCATGTATCTGAGGCTATAGAAAAGGGGTGCACACCCATGCATTAACAGTGAGGCCAGAAGGTTTCATGTCCACTCCCCTTTCCAAAATAATTGATGAAAAATACAAGGTTTAATAAAGAGAATATTCATGTTCTAGATTTTTCTTTACTAATCCAATTGGAAGAGTTGGATTTATACACACAAATGGCACAGTTCTTTGACAACAAACAACCATTCACCAGTGTCACCAATAATCCACACACATCATTTCTGACCTTGGCACATCTCCTTGACCTGTGACTAGAAAGTCCTTTCCCCCTCTCTGCCACAGAGATTACCCAGGTCCTCCTGTAGATCCAAACTGGTTCATCACATTTGGGTTCAGACTTCTTTACCCTGAGCCCTGCCCACCCCTGCCCCCAACAAGCACAGGGAGTCATTTTCCCAGGTGCATGTCCCTATTGCATGCTTTACTCATCCTCTCACTCACCATGTTCAGTGTTGGGCAAAAACAGGGAAAGTTGGAAATTCAGGGACACAGTTGACAGTCATTGACATTTTCATAATAATGATAGCCAGTGAAAGAATAGTTTCCAATCAAGATAAACATCCCTGTGTGAGACCATCCCCATTCCAATTCAGGACATATGGATGCCCCTTCTTGCTCTACAAACTTGAGTAGTGACTTTAAGAAAGTATGTGGGTAAAAGGATGACATTCTGCACATGGGTTTATTGGCATCCCAGAGGCCAGAGGATGTTTGCCTTGTGGCCAGCAGAGGGCACTGTGGGCTGAGCTGAGAGTGAGGATGCTGGGCCTGACAGCTGGTCAACTGCTCAGCTGGCTCCAGGGAAGTGAGGCCAATGGTGTCCTCACTGATTTGGACTTTCCTGCACCTGTGATGCACACTGTGACCCTCATGAGCTCCTGTGTCTGGCACCCTCACCCTATTCAATCTGAATTAGTTCACCTCCTTCTTTTCCTTTGCTTCCATCTGGTCCAAGCAAGAGCTGGTGAATAGCAAGGAGCCAGGAGGTGTTTGCATGGAGTAAGTCAGTTCCCACAGAAGTCTGGCCAGGGGATGAGACTGTGCTTGGTGACAGAGGCCCCCCCACCAGTGGAGCTTCAGAAGGAAAATCTCTGAGACCTCCTCATCAGGCTCTATAGGTTCTTAGACAGGATTTAGGGAAAGGGTCCCTGGGACACACAGAACCTGCCTTTTTCCTCTTGTTCTCAGAGGACCAGGGTCCTGTCTGGGCTTGGTGGGGACTCCTGTCTTGGCCCATGTGGTGTCCTGACAGCTGCTTCCTCCCAGGGCTCCCTCAAAGGGCACAGTGTAGACCTGCCCATCAGTCTCCTCTAACTGCAAGACTCTCAGCTCAGGGAAAATGGGAGCAGATAGGAGGTGGGGCCTAATTTGCATGAGCAGCCCCTCCTTTGGTGTGACCAGTACAGAGGGAATAAGAGCAGCCCAGGCCCATTGGGGCCTCAGGGATTGTGTGCACCATGGCCTGGACCCCTCTCCTCCTCCTGCTCCTCTCTCACTGCACAGGGAGGGACAGGCCTCAGGGACCCAGGGAAGCCCCCAGCCTGCATGAGCCCCTCTCATTCAGACCTGTAGGAGCTTCACCCTGGTCCACACTAGGTCACTCATGAGTGTCTGTGTTTGCAGATTCCCTCTCCCAGCTTGTGCTGACTCAGCTGCCCTCCCTCTCTGCATCCCCAGGATCCTCTGTGAGACTCCCCTGCACCCTCAGCAGTGGCCTCAATGTGGGTGGCTACACAATACACTGGTACCAGTAGAAGCCAGGGAGCCCTCCCCAGTACCTCCTGAGCTACTACTCAGCCTCAAGAAAGCAACAGGGCTCCGGGGTCCCCAGCCACTTTTCTGGCTCCAAAGATGCCTCAGCCAATGCAGTCCTTTTGCTCATCTCTGGGCTGCAGCCTGAGGATGAGGCTGAATATTACTGTCAGATCTGGCACAGCAATGCTTGCCTCAGTGATACAGGCAGATAAGGAATTGGGACAAAACCCTGAGCCTCACAGATGTCTTATGACTCTTGTATTGTTGATGTGAAACAATATTTACTCTTATTTCTATAAAAAATGCCCCATTCAGAAAATATCTCTCAGATTGTCACTAAATACATGTAAAGACTTAAGAAAAGGGTACTCACGCCAACACAATCACACAATATACAGAATCTGAGAAGAATTTGTTGCTAATTCCATGTGGCCCTCACATTCTGTGGAATCATGTCCACTCAGTGAGGTGGGGCCACCTTCCTGACCCAGAGACACCAAGGCAGCCCCCAGGGATGACACCTGCCACCCCACAGGCCCACAGCAGTGACTACAGCATCAGGCCATGGTGGCGGGCCGGATTGCCCTTCCTGGGATCCAGATTGGTTGTGCTGCATCATCTGGGAAAACACAAGCAAACCCACGCCCCTGGGCGAGGAGTGGGGAGGGACTCTTCCAGGCATTATTCTCTGGGTCCTTCCAGTAAACCATCGGGGCCTGGGTGGGCCTATACGAGGGCCCCCAATGTTTATGTAGGGGCGAAAGCCCTTCTTTATTGAATGTGAGTAGATTAAGGTGAATAAGGGCTGCTATGATCAGGTCCCCTGGAGTTGCCTGGGGGAGCATTGCCCTTTCTTTTTCAATTTGTGTTTTTAAGCGGCGATGGACTGCTTCCACAATGGCTTGCCCCTGTGGATTATAGGGGATGCCAAAATGATGGGTGATGTTATATAACTGAAGAAAGGCCGCAAAGGAGGCACTGCGATAGGCAGGCCCATTGTACGTTTTTAGGTCCCAGGGGACTCCCATGAAGAGAATTCCTTGTCTTAGGGCCTTGATACAGTGTTTGGCCGTTTCCCCGGCAAGGGGGACTGCATAACACATGGCCGAGAAGGTGTTAATTATTACATGCACATATTTGAGGCGTCTAAAGGACGGAACGTGAGTTACATCCATTTGCCATCTAGAATTGGGTTTTAGGCCTCGTGGGTTGACTCCCTGAGGTTGCAGGGGGCCAAGCGGCGCAAAGGGCGCACAAGTTGCACAATTGCGGACAAGATGTTTACAGGTGTCTAGGGGGAGGCCACATAAATGATGTAACGACGTAGCCGAAAAGTGAAACCTGGAATGCAATAACTTGGCCTGGTTAACAGCATCCCCCGGAGGGGCTGCCGTGTGGGTTAGCATAGCTTGGGTATTCTGAGCTGAGACCGCTTGGTCTACTATACTATTGCCATTAGCCAGGGGCCCCGGAAGGCCTGAGTGACTACGAATGTGGCTAATGAACCAAGGATCCTGTCGATGCTCCAGGATGCTTCTGAGGTCAGAAAGTGCTTTATCAATGGCCGAGTCTCCCGGGAAAAAGGTGGAAAACGCGAGGACTCGGCAGACCTGATACGTGTAGAGGCTGTCTGTGAAAATGTTTACTGGGTGGTTGCAGTGGGAGCCCCTGTAACAGTCGATGGCTAGGATAGTGGCAGCTGAATTCCCTCTGAAATCCTTCTAAGAGGATTTGCATGTCCGGGTTATCACGTATAAGCAGGCGGGTTTGGCCTGCGTCCAGGGGCCAAACAATTTTTTCCGGCGGCGCTCCAAATACATGAACAGCCAGGGTGACTAGATCTGAAGCTCGGCTGATTCAGAGCCACACTGCGGGGCAAATTTTCCTAAGCCGGCTGTTAGCAGGGTGCACTCAAAGTAGAGGGCCTGGCACGGGAGTGGGGGTAGGGGCAGCGCTGTCCTAAGGGTTGCCTTGAGGTGTAGAAGGCAGCCAGGGGTTGTTAGTCGGCAGGGTGGGAGGAGTAGCGGCAACTGCCGGTAGCGGCTCCGAGGGGGAGCTTGTCGAAGGGGGAGGCGGAAGTGGGAGGCCCCAAGCGTCGCAAGATGGCGGCGCGGTGGGCGTGGCTAAGACACAAGATGGCGGACTAGCTCCGCCCTGTGAAAGGGCGGGGCTTAAGGCATAAGATGGCGGACTAGCTCCGCCCTGTGAAAGGGCGGGGCCGAAGGCATAAGATGGCGGACTAGCTCCGCCCTGTGAAAGGGCGGGGCCGAAGGCATAAGATGGCGGACTAGCTCCGCCCTGTGAAAGGGCGGGGCCGAAGGCATAAGATGGCGGACTAGCTCCGCCCTGTGAAAGGGCGGGGCCGAAGGCATAAGATGGCGGACTAGCTCCGCCCTGTGAAAGGGCGGGGCCGAAGGCATAAGATGGCGGACTAGCTCCGCCCTGTGAAAGGGCGGGGCCGAAGGCATAAGATGGCAGATTAGCTCCGCCCTGTGAAAGGGCGGGGCTTAAGGCATAAGATGGCGGACTAGCTCCGCCCTGTGAAAGGGCGGGGCCGAAGGCATAAGATGGCGGACTAGCTCCGCCCTGTGAAAGGGCGGGGCTGAAGGCATAAGATGGCGGACTAGCTCCGCCCTGTGAAAGGGCGGGGCCGAAGGCATAAGATGGCGGACTAGCTCCGCCCTGTGAAAGGGCGGGGCCGAAGGCATAAGATGGCAGACTAGCTCCGCCCTGTGAAAGGGCGGGGCTTAAGGCATAAGATGGCGGACTAGCTCCGCCCTGTGAAAGGGCGGGGCCGAAGGCCGAAGATGGCGGACTAGCTCCGCCCTGTGAAAGGGCGGGGCCTAAGGCATAAGATGGCGGACTAGCTCCGCCCTGTGAAAGGGCGGGGCCTAAGGCATAAGATGGCGGTCTAGCTCCGCCCTGTGAAAGGGCGGGGTAAAGCGCATGCGGTTTCTGGCCCGGCTTAGGGCTGACGTCATCACTAGAGCACTTCCTCCCCTCAGTAGAAGAAGAAGGAGGAAGTTCGCCATTTTGGAGCAGTCTGGGGGGGCGGTTGCAAAGAGGCACACGGCGCCAAACAAAGAAACAAAGACACAAAGGACTACAGCAAAGTAATGGAGGGGAAGAGGGAGAGCTACTGGAGGAAGAGTGTCAGGAGGAATGGGGGACATAGGAAGAGAGGACGAAAGGTAGTCGGGGGCAATAGCCGGGTTAATACGGGAAAGGAGGAGCGGCCCGGGCGCGGAGCGGCGAGGGAGAGGCGGCTCTGGACGTGGAGAGGCGGCCCTTACCTTGCAGGCGAGGAGAAGGGGAGTTGGAGAGGCGTCCGGGCGAGCGGGTGGTTTACTGGACCGCTGTGTGGAGAGGACCATCCTCACACGGGGCACCAGTTGCGGTCGCGTCTACTGCTTCGGGGGGGGGGCGGCCGGTTGCTGAACCCTCGGCTCTCGGCGTTGCTCGGAGGGTACCGGCGGCTGGGGCTCTTTCCCGGAGGCGAGGGCGAGGCGGGGGACTTGGCCAGGTCCCCGGCGGTGGCGTGCAAGGTGTGGAGGGCGGCGAGAAGGGAAAGACAAGACACTCTTCCTCCAGTAGGGGTAGAACAAAAGGACCTTTATTCAGGGGTGAGCACAGGTTATATAGGCTGGCATAGAGGGCGGGGGTTGTTACAAGCCAATGCTGAGGGGATAAAGGGTAGGATTGGTTCTGAGAGGGTGCGGAGGTTAGGATTGGTTCTAAGAGGGCGCGGAGGTAGTTTGAAAAGGGGCGGGAGTTGCTCTGGCAACGGTGTCTGGCAACAGTGTATGCGCACTGGTGGTGGCGGGAGTTGCTCTGGCAACGGGGGGTGTGCGAGCAAGATAAGGGGGTGGGGAAAAGGCGGTTCCCTCCTGCAAGCCTCCCCTAACGGTGGTATTTTGGGTGAGGAAATGGGGCCTGCCTCCGGCCTCACTTTCCCAGGCCTGGGGGGCTGTGGAGGGCGCTGTCACCCGTGCCCACCACCCTCCCCAGGGGCGGATCCGGTCCCCTGGCCCAGGCCCACCAAGTTGAAGCACGTAATCAGTGTCCCGCATTTCCCCCTTCTTTTCAAATTGAAGGAAGAAGCTTACCGGAGAGGTCCGCTAAGGGATGAGGGAAGGGGGAGGCCGGGGAGGGGAAAAGGGGTTGACGGTGGCTCAGCGAGGCTGGAGCTCGGCGTTGGTGTGGCGCCCGGGCGCTCGACAGGGGCCTTGCTGCTTGCGGGATGGACGAGGGTGGCGACGCTGAGGAGGGTCAGCTTTTTCAGTGGAGGCAAGTTGTTGATACTGGACTTGCACAAATGATGAGAGGACAGCATTGGTATTGGCCTGGCTTTTAGCAAGTTGGCGAAGTCTGCGGATAACCCAGGGTCCTAGGCTGAGAGCTAGAATAATTATTAGTAGGGGGGCCTATGAGGGGGAGGAGGTAAGGGAGGAGGGAGGGAAGATGTGGGACCAATAGTTGGCAGCTTCACGGTCCCTTTTGCGCTGTTCTAGTCCTTCTCGGACTTTCTTTAGGCTTTCTTCGGCGAGACCTGTGGAATTGGCATAAACACAGCATTCTTCTCCTAGGGCGGCGCAAAGGCCTCCTTCTTTGAGGAGAAGAAGATCGAGACCTCGACGGTTTTGGAGCACGACCTCAGAGAGGGAGTTAACAGAATTTTTAAGATGGGAAATAGCGTTTTGTAGGTGAGTAATATCTTCGTCCACGGCTGCCCTGAGGTGAGTTAGGGCAGAGTTTTGTCGGGCTAGCACGGCAATTCCAGTGCCAGTGCCTACAAGACCTAGGAGGGTGGCGATCGCGGTGATGGGCTCTCGCTTTTGCAGAGGGGCAGGAGCTGCAGTTTTTTCCAGGCGGAGGAAGAAGTCTTCCTCGCTGTGGTACAGGACCCTAGGGATAAGGACAATTAGGAGGCAAGTTTCTTTAGTTATATTGATGGTTTGCACGTTAAGGCAGGGGGTAAGTCCTGTAGAGGAGCAGAGCCATTGGGAGGAGTTGTGAGGAATAAGAAATTTGGCAGGGCTGCTGGGAGATGAGTAGTTGGCACAAGCTGTGAGGTTGGGAGAGTTACTTGAGCGAGGGCGGATGCACTTTCCTGTAAAGGAGACTGAATGAAAGGTTAGGGGGACGGCAGAGTTATTCCAATTGCATTTCGAGGGGCTGTCCTCTGTGTTTTCTGAAAAGGAGAGGTTGGAGGCAACTGGCTCATACAGGGGGAAGGAGGTGGAGAGGCAAAGCCAACAATAGGAGGTAAGATTGGGGTTGGAGGAATTCACTGAGGTGAAGGCCGCTTGGATAAGGCCGAGGAGGGGAGAGGAGTAGCGAGAGGAGGGTAGAGGAGGTCGGGGTGGTGGGGTTGGCGATGCATTGTTTGCAGCTGAGGTGCGGCTGGTTGGAGCTGAGGTGCGGCTGGAGGGCTGTGGAAAAAGGGGGTTCACTTGGACTGGGGTCCAGGCCCAGGTGTACTGTTGTCATCTGGGGCACCAGGTTGCGGAGACGACGGCGTTCTCGTCTCGTTAGACGCGTGGTTGCTGGTTGCGGGCCGGATTGCCCTTCCTGGGATCCAGATTGGTTGTGCTGCCTCATCTGGGAAAACACAAGCAAACCCACGCCCCTGGGCGAGGAGTGGGGAGGGACCCTTCCAGGCATTATTCTCTGGGTCCTTCCAGTAAACCATCGGGGCCTGGGTGGGCCTATACGAGGGCCCCCAATGTTTATGTAGGGGCGAAAGCCCTTCTTTATTGAATGTGAGTAGATTAAGTTGAATAAGGGCTGCCATGATAAGGTCCCCTGGAGTTGCCTGGGGGAGCATTGCCCTTTCTTTTTCAATTTGTGTTTTTAAGCGGCGATGGACTGCTTCCACAATGGCTTGCCCCTGTGGATTATAGGGGATGCCAAAATGATGGGTGATGTTATATAACTGAAGAAAGGCCGCAAAGGAGGCACTGCGATAGGCAGGCCCATTGTCCGTTTTTAGGTCCCAGGGGACTCCCATGAAGAGAATTCCTTGTCTTAGGGCCTTGATACAGTGTTTGGCCGTTTCCCCGGCAAGGGGGACTGCATAACACATGGCCGAGAAGGTGTTAATTATTACATGCACATATTTGAGGCGTCTAAAGGACGGAACGTGAGTTACATCCATTTGCCATCTAGAATTGGGTTTTAGGCCTCGTGGGTTGACTCCCTGAGGTTGCAGGGGGCCAAGCGGCGCAAAGGGCGCACAAGTTGCACAATTGCGGACAAGATGTTTACAGGTGTCTAGGGGGAGGCCACATAAATGATGTAACGACGTAGCCGAAAAGTGAAACCTGGAATGCAATAACTTGGCCTGGTTAACAGCATCCCCCGGAGGGGCTGCCGTGTGGGTTAGCATAGCTTGGGTATTCTGAGCTGAGACCGCTTGGTCTACTATACTATTGCCATTAGCCAGGGGCCCCGGAAGGCCTGAGTGACTACGAATGTGGCTAATGAACCAAGGATCCTGTCGATGCTCCAGGATGCTTCTGAGGTCAGAAAGTGCTTTATCAATGGCCGAGTCTCCCGGGAAAAAGGTGGAAAACGCGAGGACTCGGCAGACCTGATACGTGTAGAGGCTGTCTGTGAAAATGTTTACTGGGTGGTTGCAGTGGGTGTTTAGCGCGTATGACACCGCCAGAATTTCCCCCACTTGGACTGAATGAAGGTTGACATAGCTGAATAGGCGGGGTTTTGGGTGGTCCTGAGAATAAGAGAGGAAGGCGAAACGGGTTTTGGAGGCGTCAGTGAAGACGGTAGTGGCACCCGGGATGGGTGCAGAGGAGGGGAAAGGATGGAAGGGGCTGCGGAAGGGAAGCTTGGCGAGCCCCTGTAACAGTCGATGGCTAGGATAGTGGCAGCTGAATTCCCTCTGAAATCCTTCTAAGAGGATTTGCATGTCCGGGTTATCACGTATAAGCAGGCGGGTTTGGCCTGCGTCCAGGGGCCAAACAATTGTTTCCGGCGGCGCTCCAAATACATGAACAGCCAGGGTGACTAGATCTGAAGCTAGGCTGATTCAGAGCCACCCTGCGGGGCAAATTTTCCTAAGCCGGCTTTTATCAGGGTGCACTCAAAGTAGAGGGCCTGGCACGGGAGTGGGGGTAGGGGCAGCGCTGTCCTAAGGGTTGCCTTGAGGTGTAGAAGGCAGCCAGGGGTTGTTAGTCGGCAGGGTGGGAGGAGTAGCGGCAACTGCCGGTAGCGGCTCCGAGGGGGAGCTTGTCGAAGGGGGAGGCGGAAGTGGGAGGCCCCAAGCGTCGCAAGATGGCGGCGTGGTGGGCGTGGCTAAGACACAAGATGGCGGACTAGCTCCGCCCTGTGAAAGGGCGGGGCCGAAAGCATAAGATGGCGGACTAGCTCAGCCCTGTGAAAGGGCGGGGCCGAAGGCATAAGATGGCGGACTAGCTCCGCCCTGTGAAAGGGCGGGGCCGAAGGCATAAGATGGCGGACTAGCTCCGCCCTGTGAAAGGGCGGGGCCTAAGGCATAAGATGGCGGACTAGCTCCGCCCTGTGAAAGGGCGGGGCCTAAGGCATAAGATGGCGGACTAGCTCCGCCCTGTGAAAGGGCGGGGCCGAAGGCATAAGATGGCGGACTAGCTCCGCCCTGTGTAAGGGCGGGGTAAAGCGCATGCGGTTTCTGGCCCGGCTTAGGGCTGACGTCATCACTAGAGCACTTCGTCCCCTCAGTAGAAGAAGAAGGAGGAAGTTCGCCATTTTGGAGCAGTCTGGGGGCGCGGTTGCAAAGAGGCACACGGCGCCAAACAAAGAAACAAAGACACAAAGGACTACAGCAAAGTAATGGAGGGGAAGAGGGAGAGCTACTGGAGGAAGAGTGTCAGGAGGAATGGGGGACATAGGAAGAGAGGACGAAAGGTAGTTGGGGGCAATAGCCGGGTTAATACGGGAAAGGAGGAGCGGCCCGGGCGCGGAGCGGCGAGGGAGAGGCGGCTCCGGACGTGGAGCGGCGAGGGAGAGGCGGCTCCGCGGGGCGGCGAGGGAGAGGCGGCCCTTACCTTGCAGGCGAGGAGAAGGGGAGTTGGAGAGGCGTCCGGGCGAGCGGGTGGTTTACTGGACCGCTGTGTGGAGAGGACCATCCTCACACGGGGCACCAGTTGCGGTCGCGTCTACTGCTTCGGGGGGGGGGGGCGGCCGGTTGCTGAACCCTCGGCTCTCGGCGTTGCTCGGAGGGTACCGGCGGCTGGGGCTCTTTCCCGGAGGCGAGAGCGAGGCGGGGGACTTGGCCAGGTCCCCGGCGGTGGCGTGCAAGGTGTGGAGGGTGGCGAGAAGGGAAAGACAAGACACTCTTCCTCCAGTAGGGGTAGAACAAAAGGACCTTTATTCAGGGGTGAGCACAGGTTATATAGGCTGGCATAGAGGGCGGGGGTTGTTACAAGCCAATGCTGAGGGGATAAAGGGTAGGATTGGTTCTGAGAGGGTGCGGAGGTTAGGATTGGTTCTAAGAGGGCGCGGAGGTAGTTTGAAAAGGGGCTGGAGTTGCTCTGGCAACGGTGTCTGGCAACAGTGTATGCGCACTGGTGGTGGCGGGAGTTGCTCTGGCAACGGGGGGTGTGCGAGCAAGATAAGGGGGTGGGGAAAAGGCGGTTCCCTCCGGCAAGCCTCCCCTAACGGTGGTATTTTGGGTGAGGAAATGGGGCCTGCCTCCGGCCTCACTTTCCCAGGCCTGGGGGGCTGTGGAGGGCGCTGTCACCCGTGCCCACCACCCTCCCCAGGGGCGGATCCGGTCCCCTGGCCCAGGCCCACCAAGTTGAAGCACGTAATCAGTGTCCCGCATTTCCCCCTTCTTTTCCAATTGAAGGAAGAAGCTTACCGGAGAGGTCCGCTAAGGGATGAGGGAAGGGGGAGGCCGGGGAGGGGAAAAGGGGTTGACGGTGGCTCAGCGAGGCTGGAGCTCGGCGTTGGTGTGGCGCCCGGGCGCTCGACGGGGGCCTTGCTGCTTGCGGGATGGACGAGGGTGGCGACGCTGAGGAGGGTCAGCTTTTTCAGTGGAGGCAAGTTGTTGATACTGGACTTGCACAAATGATGAGAGGACAGCATTGGTATTGGCCTGGCTTTTAGCAAGTTGGCGAAGTCTGCGGATAACCCAGGGTCCTAGGGTGAGAGCTAGAATAATTATTAGTAGGGGGCCTATGAGGGGGAGGAGGTAAGGGAGGAGGGAGGTAAAGATGTGGGACCAATAGTTGGCAGCTTCACGGTCCCTTTTGCGCTGTTCTAGTCCTTCTCGGACTTTCTTTAGGCTGTCTTCGGCGAGACCTGTGGAATTGGCATAAACACAGCATTCTTCTCCTAGGGCGGCGCAAAGGCCTCCTTCTTTGAGGAGAAGAAGATCGAGACCTCGACGGTTTTGGAGCACGACCTCAGAGAGGGAGTTAACAGAATTTTTAAGATGGGAAATAGCGTTTTGTAGGTGAGTAATATCTTCGTCCACGGCTGCCCTGAGGTGAGTTAGGGCAGAGTTTTGTCGGGCTAGCACGGCAATTCCAGTGCCAGTGCCTACAAGACCTAGGAGGGTGGCGATCGTGAGGACGGTGATGGGCTCTCGCTTTTGCAGAGGGGCAGGAGCTGCAGTTTTTTCCAGGCGGAGGAAGAAGTCTTCCTCGCTGTGGTACAGGACCCTAGGGATAAGGACAATTAGGAGGCAAGTTTCTTTAGTTATATTGATGGTTTGCACGTTAAGGCAGGGGGTAAGTCCTGTAGAGGAGCAGAGCCATTGGGAGGAGTTGTGAGGAATAAGAAATTTGGCAGGGCTGCTGGGAGATGAGTAGTTGGCACAAGCTGTGAGGTTGGGAGAGTTACTTGAGCGAGGGCGGATGCACTTTCCTGTAAAGGAGACTGAATGAAAGGTTAGGGGGACGGCAGAGGTATTCCAATTGCATTTCGAGGGGCTGTCCTCTGTGTTTTCTGAAAAGGAGAGGTTGGAGGCAACTGGCTCATACAGGGGGAAGGAGGTGGAGAGGCAAAGCCAACAAGAGGAGGTAAGATTGGGGTTGGAGGAATTCACTGAGGTGAAGGCCGCTTGGATAAGGCCGAGGAAGGGAGAGGAGTAGCGAGAGGGGGGTAGAGGAGGTCGGGGTGGTGGGGTTGGCGATGCATTGTTTGCAGCTGAGGTGCGGCTGGTTGGAGCTGAGGTGCGGCTGGAGGGCCGTGGAAAAAGGGGGTTCACTCGGACTGGGGTCCAGGCCCAGGTGTACTGTTGTCATCTGGGGCACCAGGTTGCGGAGACGACGGCGTTCTCGTCTCGTTAGACGCGTGGTTGCTGGTGGCGGGCCGGATTGCCCTTCCTGGGATCCAGATTGGTTGTGCTGCATCATCTGGGAAAACACAAGCAAACCCACGCCCCTGGGCGAGGAGTGGGGAGGGACCCTTCCAGGCATTATTCTCTGGGTCCTTCCAGTAAACCATCGGGGCCTGGGTGGGCCTATACGAGGGCCCCCAATGTTTATGTAGGGGCGAAAGCCCTTCTTTATTGAATGTGAGTAGATTAGGGTGAATAAGGGCTGCCATGATAAGGTCCCCTGGAGTTGCCTGGGGGAGCATTGCCCTTTCTTTTCAATTTGTGTTTTTAAGCGGCGATGGACTGCTTCCACAATGGCTTGCCCCTGTGGATTATAGGGGATGCCAAAATGATGGGTGATGTTATATAACTGAAGAAAGGCCGCAAAGGAGGCACTGCGATAGGCAGGCCCATTGTCCGTTTTTAGGTCCCAGGGGACTCCCATGAAGAGAATTCCTTGTCTTAGGGCCTTGATACAGTGTTTGGCCGTTTCCCCGGCAAGGGGGGACTGCATAACACATGGCCGAGAAGGTGTTAATTATTACATGCACATATTTGAGGCGTCTAAAGGACGGAACGTGAGTTACATCCATTTGCCATCTAGAATTGGGTTTTAGGCCTCGTGGGTTGACTCCCTGAGGTTGCAGGGGGCCAAGCGGCGCAAAGGGCGCACAAGTTGCACAATTGCGGACAAGATGTTTACAGGTGTCTAGGGGGAGGCCACATAAATGATGTAACGACGTAGCCGAAAAGTGAAACCTGGAATGCAATAACTTGGCCTGGTTAACAGCATCCCCCGGAGGGGCTGCCGTGTGGGTTAGCATAGCTTGGGTATTCTGAGCTGAGACCGCTTGGTCTACTATACTATTGCCATTAGCCAGGGGCCCCGGAAGGCCTGAGTGACTACGAATGTGGCTAATGAACCAAGGATCCTGTCGATGCTCCAGGATGCTTCTGAGGTCAGAAAGTGCTTTATCAATGGCCGAGTCTCCCGGGAAAAAGGTGGAAAACGCGAGGACTCGGCAGACCTGATACGTGTAGAGGCTGTCTGTGAAAATGTTTACTGGGTGGTTGCAGTGGGTGTTTAGCGCGTATGACACCGCCAGAATTTCCCCCACTTGGACTGAATGAAGGTTGACATAGCTGAATAGGCGGGGTTTTGGGTGGTCCTGAGAATAAGAGAGGAAGGCGAAACGGGTTTTGGAGGCGTCAGTGAAGACGGTAGTGGCACCCGGGATGGGTGCAGAGGAGGGGAAAGGATGGAAGGGGCTGCGGAAGGGAAGCTTGGCGAGCCCCTGTAACAGTCGATGGCTAGGATAGTGGCAGCTGAATTCCCTCTGAAATCCTTCTAAGAGGATTTGCATGTCCGGGTTATCACGTATAAGCAGGCGGGTTTGGCCTGCGTCCAGGGGCCAAACAATTGTTTCCGGCGGCGCTCCAAATACATGAACAGCCAGGGTGACTAGATCTGAAGCTAGGCTGATTCAGAGCCACACTGCGGGGCAAATTTTCCTAAGCCGGCTTTTATCAGGGTGCACTCAAAGTAGAGGGCCTGGCACGGGAGTGGGGGTAGGGGCAGCGCTGTCCTAAGGGTTGCCTTGAGGTGTAGAAGGCAGCCAGGGGTTGTTAGTCGGCAGGGTGGGAGGAGTAGCGGCAACTGCCGGTAGCGGCTCCGAGGGGGAGCTTGTCGAAGGGGGAGGCGGAAGTGGGAGGCCCCAAGCGTCGCAAGATGGCGGCGCGGTGGGCGTGGCTAAGACACAAGATGGCGGACTAGCTCCGCCCTGTGAATGGGCGGGGCTTAAGGCATAAGATGGCGGACTAGCTCCGCCCTGTGAAAGGGCGGGGCCGAAGGCATAAGATGGCGGACTAGCTCCGCCCTGTGAAAGGGCGGGGCCGAAGGCATAAGATGGCGGACTAGCTCCGCCCTGTGAAAGGGCGTGGCCGAAGGCATAAGATGGCGGACTAGCTCCGCCCTGTGAAAGGGCGGGGCCGAAGGTATAAGATGGCGGACTAGCTCCGCCCTGTGAAAGGGCGGGGCCGAAGGCATAAGATGGCGGACTAGCTCCGCCCTGTGAAAGGGCGGGGCCTAAGGCATAAGATGGCGGACTAGCTCCGCCCTGTGAAAGGGCGGGGCCGAAGGCATAAGATGGCGGACTAGCTCCGCCCTGTGAAAGGGCGGGGCCGAAGGCATAAGATGGCGGACTAGCTCCGCCCTGTGAAAGGGCGGGGTAAAGCGCATGCGGTTTCTGGCCCGGCTTAGGGTTGACGTCATCACTAGAGCACTTCCTCCCCTCAGTAGAAGAAGAAGGAGGAAGTTCGCCATTTTGGAGCAGTCTGGGGGGGCAGTTGCAAAGAGGCACACGGCGCCAAACAAAGAAACAAAGACACAAAGGACTACAGCAAAGTAATGGAGGGGAAGAGAGAGAGCTACTGGAGGAAGAGTGTCAGGAGGAATGGGGGACATAGGAAGAGAGGACGAAAGGTAGTTGGGGGCAATAGCCGGGTTAATACGGGAAAGGAGGAGCGGCCCGGGCGCGGAGCGGCGAGGGAGAGGCGGCTCCGGACGTGGAGCGGCGAGGGAGAGGCGGCTCCGCGGGGCGGCGAGGGAGAGGCGGCCCTTACCTTGCAGGCGAGGAGAAGGGGAGTTGGAGAGGCGTCCGGGCGAGCGGGTGGTTTACTGGACCGCTGTGTGGAGAGGACCATCCTCACACGGGGCACCAGTTGCGGTCGCGTCTACTGCTTCGGGGGGGGGGGCGGCCGGTTGCTGAACCCTCGGCTCTCGGCGTTGCTCGGAGGGTACCGGCGGCTGGGGCTCTTTCCCGGAGGCGAGGGCGAGGCGGGGGACTTGGCCAGGTCCCCGGCGGTGGCGTGCAAGGTGTGGAGGGCGGCGAGAAGGGAAAGACAAGACACTCTTCCTCCAGTAGGGGTAGAACAAAAGGACCTTTATTCAGGGGTGAGCACAGGTTATATAGGCTGGCATAGAGGGCGGGGGTTGTTACAAGCCAATGCTGAGGGGATAAAGGGTAGGATTGGTTCTGAGAGGGTGCGGAGGTTAGGATTGGTTCTAAGAGGGCGCGGAGGTAGTTTGAAAAGGGGCGGGAGTTGCTCTGGCAACGGTGTCTGGCAACAGTGTATGCGCACTGGTGGTGGCGGGAGTTGCTCTGGCAACGGGGGGTGTGCGAGCAAGATAAGGGGGTGGGGAAAAGGCGGTTCCCTCCGGCAAGCCTCCCCTAACGGTGGTATTTTGGGTGAGGAAATGGGGCCTGCCTCCGGCCTCACTTTCCCAGGCCTGGGGGGCTGTGGAGGGCGCTGTCACCCGTGCCCACCACCCTCCCCAGGGGCGGATCCGGTCCCCTGGCCCAGGCCCACCAAGTTGAAGCACGTAATCAGTGTCCCGCATTTCCCCCTTCTTTTCAAATTGAAGGAAGAAGCTTACCGGAGAGGTCTGCTAAGGGATGAGGGAAGGGGGAGGCCGGGGAGGGGAAAAGGGGTTGACGGTGGCTCAGCGAGGCTGGAGCTCGGCGTTGGTGTGGCGCCCGGGCGCTCGACAGGGACCTTGCTGCTTGCGGGATGGACGAGGGTGGCGACGCTGAGGAGGGTCAGCTTTTTCAGTGGAGGCAAGTTGTTGATACTGGACTTGCACAAATGATGAGAGGACAGCATTGGTATTGGCCTGGCTTTTAGCAAGTTGGCGAAGTCTGCGGATAACCCAGGGTCCTAGGGTGAGAGCTAGAATAATTATTAGTAGGGGGCCTATGAGGGGGAGGAGGTAAGGGAGGAGGGAGTTAAAGATGTGGGACCAATAGTTGGCAGCTTCACGGTCCCTTTTGCGCTGTTCTAGTCCTTCTCGGACTTTCTTTAGGCTGTCTTCGGCGAGACCTGTGGAATTGGCATAAACACAGCATTCTTCTCCTAGGGCGGCGCAAAGGCCTCCTTCTTTGAGGAGAAGAAGATCGAGACCTCGACGGTTTTGGAGCACGACCTCAGAGAGGGAGTTAACAGAATTTTTAAAATGGGAAATAGCGTTTTGTAGGTGAGTAATATCTTCGTCCACGGCTGCCCTGAGGTGAGTTAGGGCAGAGTTTTGTCGGGCTAGCACGGCAATTCCAGTGCCAGTGCCTACAAGACCTAGGAGGGTGGCGATCGTGAGGACGGTGATGGGCTCTCGCTTTTGCAGAGGGGCAGGAGCTGCAGTTTTTTTCCAGGCGGAGGAAGAAGTCTTCCTCGCTGTGGTACAGGACCCTAGGGATAAGGACAATTAGGAGGCAAGTTTCTTTAGTTATATTGATGGTTTGCACGTTAAGGCAGGGGGTAAGTCCTGTAGAGGAGCAGAGCCATTGGGAGGAGTTGTGAGGAATAAGAAATTTGGCAGGGCTGCTGGGAGATGAGTAGTTGGCACAAGCTGTGAGGTTGGGAGAGTTACTTGAGCGAGGGCGGATGCACTTTCCTGTAAAGGAGACTGAATGAAAGGTTAGGGGGACGGCAGAGGTATTCCAATTGCATTTCGAGGGGCTGTCCTCTGTGTTTTCTGAAAAGGAGAGGTTGGAGGCAACTGGCTCATACAGGGGGAAGGAGGTGGAGAGGCAAAGCCAACAAGAGGAGGTAAGATTGGGGTTGGAGGAATTCACTGAGGTGAAGGCCGCTTGGATAAGGCCGAGGAGGGGAGACGAGTAGCGAGAGGGGGGGTAGAGGAGGGTCGCGGTGGTGGGGGTTGGCGATGCATTGTTTGCAGCTGAGGTGCGGCTGGTTGGAGCTGAGGTGCGGCTGGAGGGCCGTGGAAAAAGGGGCTTCACTCGGACTGGGGTCCAGGCCCAGGTGTACTGTTGTCATCTGGGGCACCAGGTTGCGGAGACGACGGCGTTCTCGTCTCGTTAGATGCGTGGTTGCTGGTGGCGGGCCGGATTGCCCTTCCTGGGATCCAGATTGGTTGTGCTGCATCATCTGGGAAAACACAAGCAAACCCGCGCCCCTGGGCGAGGAGTGGGGAGGGACCCTTCCAGGCATTATTCTCTGGGTCCTTCCAGTAAACCATCGGGGCCTGGGTGGGCCTATACGAGGGCCCCCAATGTTTATGTAGGGGCGAAAGCCCTTCTTTATTGAATGTGAGTAGATTAGGGTGAATAAGGGCTGCCATGATAAGGTCCCCTGGAGTTGCCTGGGGGAGCATTGCCCTTTCTTTTTCAATTTGTGTTTTTAAGCGGCGATGGACTGCTTCCACAATGGCTTGCCCCTGTGGATTATAGGGGATGCCAAAATGATGGGTGATGTTATATAACTGAAGAAAGGCCGCAAAGGAGGCACTGCGATAGGCAGGCCCATTGTCCGTTTTTAGGTCCCAGGGGACTCCCATGAAGAGAATTCCTTGTCTTAGGGCCTTGATACAGTGTTTGGCCGTTTCCCCGGCAAGGGGGACTGCATAACACATGGCCGAGAAGGTGTTAATTATTACATGCACATATTTGAGGCGTCTAAAGGACGGAACGTGAGTTACATCCATTTGCCATCTAGAATTGGGTTTTAGGCCTCGTGGGTTGACTCCCTGAGGTTGCAGGGGGCCAAGCGGCGCAAAGGGCGCACAAGTTGCACAATTGCGGACAAGATGTTTACAGGTGTCTAGGGGGAGGCCACATAAATGATGTAACGACGTAGCCGAAAAGTGAAACCTGGAATGCAATAACTTGGCCTGGTTAACAGCATCCCCCGGAGGGGCTGCCGTGTGGGTTAGCATAGCTTGGGTATTCTGAGCTGAGACCGCTTGGTCTACTATACTATTGCCATTAGCCAGGGGCCCCGGAAGGCCTGAGTGACTACGAATGTGGCTAATGAACCAAGGATCCTGTCGATGCTCCAGGATGCTTCTGAGGTCAGAAAGTGCTTTATCAATGGCCGAGTCTCCCGGGAAAAAGGTGGAAAACGCGAGGACTCGGCAGACCTGATACGTGTAGAGGCTGTCTGTGAAAATGTTTACTGGGTGGTTGCAGTGGGTGTTTAGCGCGTATGACACCGCCAGAATTTCCCCCACTTGGACTGAATGAAGGTTGACATAGCTGAATAGGCGGGGTTTTGGGTGGTCCTGAGAATAAGAGAGGAAGGCGAAACGGGTTTTGGAGGCGTCAGTGAAGACGGTAGTGGCACCCGGGATGGGTGCAGAGGAGGGGAAAGGATGGAAGGGGCTGCGGAAGGGAAGCTTGGCGAGCCCCTGTAACAGTCGATGGCTAGGATAGTGGCAGCTGAATTCCCTCTGAAATCCTTCTAAGAGGATTTGCATGTCCGGGTTATCACGTATAAGCAGGCGGGTTTGGCCTGCGTCCAGGGGCCAAACAATTGTTTCCGGCGGCGCTCCAAATACATGAACAGCCAGGGTGACTAGATCTGAAGCTAGGCTGATTCAGAGCCACCCTGCGGGGCAAATTTTCCTAAGCCGGCTTTTATCAGGGTGCACTCAAAGTAGAGGGCCTGGCACGGGAGTGGGGGGTAGGGGCAGCGCTGTCCTAAGGGTTGCCTTGAGGTGTAGAAGGCAGCCAGGGGTTGTTAGTCGGCAGGGTGGGAGGAGTAGCGGCAACTGCCGGTAGCGGCTCCGAGGGGGAGCTTGTCGAAGGGGGAGGCGGAAGTGGGAGGCCCCAAGCATCGCAAGATGGCGGCGCGGTGGGCGTGGCTAAGACACAAGATGGCGGACTAGCTCCGCCCTGTGAAAGGGCGGGGTAAAGCGCATGCGGTTTCTGGCCTGGCTTAGGGCTGACGTCATCACTAGAGCACTTCCTCCCCTCAGTAGAAGAAGAAGGAGGAATTTCGCCATTTTGGAGCAGTCTGGGGGGGCGGTTGCAAAGAGGCACACGGCGCCAAACAAAGAAACAAAGACACAAAGGACTACAGCAAAGTAATGGAGGGGAAGAGGGAGAGCTACTGGAGGAAGAGTGTCAGGAGGAATGGGGGACATAGGAAGAGAGGACGAAAGGTAGTTGGGGGCAATAGCCAGGTTAATACGGGAAAGGAGGAGCGGCCCGGGCGCGGAGCGGCGAGGGAGAGGCGGCTCCGGACGTGGAGCGGCGAGGGAGAGGCGGCTCCGCGGGGCGGCGAGGGAGAGGCGGCCCTTACCTTGCAGGCGAGGAGAAGGGGAGTTGGAGAGGGGTCTGGGCGAGCGGGTGGTTTACTGGACCGCTGTGTGGAGAGGACCATCCTCACACGGGGCACCAGTTGCGGTCGCATCTACTGCTTCGGGGGGGGGGGGGCGGCCGGTTGCTGAACCCTCGGCTCTCGGCGTTGCTCGGAGGGTACCGGCGGCTGGGGCTCTTTCCCGGAGGCGAGGGCGAGGCGGGGGACTTGGCCAGGTCCCCGGCGGTGGCGTGCAAGGTGTGGAGGGCGGCGAGAAGGGAAAGACAAGACACTCTTCCTCCAGTAGGGGTAGAACAAAAGGACCTTTATTCAGGGGTGAGCACAGGTTATATGGGCTGGCATAGAGGGCGGGGGTTGTTACAAGCCAATGCTGAGGGGATAAAGGGTAGGATTGGTTCTAAGAGCACGCGGAGGTAGTTTGAAAAGGGGCAGGAGTTGCTCTGGCAACGGTGTCTGGCAACAGTGTATGCGCACTGGTAGTGGCGGGAGTTGCTCTGGCAACGGGAGGTGTGCGAGCAAGATAAGGGGGTGGGGAAAAGGCGGTTCCCTCCGGCAAGCCTCCCCTAACGGTGGTATTTTGGGTGAGGAAATGGGGCCTGCCTCCGGCCTCACTTTCCCAGGCCTGGGGGGCTGTGGAGGGCGCTGTCACCCGTGCCCACCACCCTCCCCAGGGGCGGATCCGGTCCCCTGGCCCAGGCCCGCCAAGTTGAAGCACGTAATCAGTGTCCCGCAAAAATGGTCATCTGTCACCCATGCCTTCACCAGAGTCCTCAGGCTGCCAAGGGTTGGTGGCGGAATCTGAATCGGTTTTGTGATTTTTATTAGGATACTGATGGCTACCCCCATATAAACCCTCCAGAATTGCTGGCAGAAACAAGTCGCCACCAGAGAGGGGGCAGAGGGGCCCATATCTCCATTTTACTGATTTGCTCCCACGGAGGTCTGGGAGTTGGGTTGTTTCAGTCATTTCTGTGCTACTTGTGAAAAAATGCTTGCGCAGGGAGCCCCGACACCTGAAGAGTGGAGAGAGGCCGGGGGAGGCCCCGACCAGGCCCCTGCAAACCGGCCTCTGCTGGCCGCCTGGAGACTGCAGCTGGCCGTGGGCAGCACGCCCCCTCCCCAGGAGGCTGCAGGCAAACCAAAGGAGAAGAGAGAGAAGGAGAAAAAGAAGATAGACAAGAAGAAGAAGCACAAAGCGAAGGCCGAGGAAGAGATGAAGGCTGCGGTGGACCCGCCAGCCAAGCAGACCCAGCAAAAGACTCCTGCCAAGAAGGCCAACTGCAGGGACCAGGGCCAGCAGGCAGCGGAGGAAGGGTGGCAAGCAGGCGTCGGCCTCCTGCTGAGAGGGGGAGGGGGAGGAGGGGGAGGGGGAGGGGAGGGAGGGGAGGGGAGGAAGAGGAGGGGGAGGGAGGGGAGGGAGGGAAGGAGGAGAAAGCGGGGCCTGCCATGAGCTACAATGAGAAGCGCCGGCTTAGCCTGGACATGAGCTGGCTGCCTGGGAGAACTGGGCCGGTTGGTGCACATCATCCGGTCTCAGGAGGGCTGGCTCCAGCGCTCCATCCCCGAGGACATCGAGATTGACTTTGAGACCCTGAAACCCACCACGTTAGGAGAACTGGAGAGATATGTCAAGTCATGTTTACAGAAAAAACAAAGGAAACCATTCTCCACAAAAGGGAGAAAGCAGGCAGCCAAGTCAAAAGAGGAGCTAGCTCGGGAAAAAAGAAAGAGAGAAGCGGCTGCAGGATGCCAATGGGCAGCTGATCAACGACAAACCAAGAAAGAGAAATCCGGCTCCACGCCCTCGGGAGGGCTGTCCCGTCTCGGCAGCAGCAGTGCCTCCGAGTCTGGAAGCAGCAGTTCCAGTGGATCCAGTTCGGATAGCAGCGACTCGGAGTAAACTCTGGGCTTGGACAGAACAGAAGAGACAGATGTTACACACGCCGGGGCGCTGCAGTTTCCCTTCCATGGTTAATATATGACTTTCATCCCCAAAGGTTCTGTAGTCAGATTCTCCTGCATCTCATCACTTGAATAAACTTGACCCCCATATCTGGCTTCTGATTCTTTTTTTTGTGTTCTGATGTTAAATGTTTATTGCTGAATTATACACAGTGTGAGGGAAATTTGTTTATTTTTTACTGTTTCATGTTTCTCTGTCCACACACAAAGTAAGCATTCCAAAACTCTAAAATTACATTTATTTTAAATTTTATTGAATTAAATCATAAAATAAAAAAAATCATTTCTGGCTTATTTCACTCAAAATGTTGTCTTCACAATCCATTCACGTAGTTGCATGCCTCACAACTTCATTCCTTCTTGTGGTTGCTCAATATTCTATGGTATGCAAACATCACATCTCACCATTCTGTTCATCAGGACATGTATCCCCAGGCCACCTCCACTCATTGCAAATTTTGAATACTACCACCATAAATACCAGTATGCAAATGTCCATTCATATCCATGCTCTCAGTTCTTTCAATATATAACCAATAATGAGGTTGCAGGATCTTATGGCAGTCCCATACTTAGCTTCTTTTGGAACCCCACACTGCCCTCCAGATAGGCTGTACTATACTACTTCCCCACCAAAGTGAATAGGTAGATCCTTCTCTCCATGTTTTCTCCAGCATTTGTATCCCTCTATTTATTTTCCCCCTGCAATTTTATAGATACATTCACATACCATACAGTCATCCATGTACAATCAATTGTTCACAGTATCATCGTATAGTTGTATATTCATTACCACAATCAGCACTTGAACACTTTCATTACTCAAAAAAAGTTAAAATAAGAATAAAAAAAGATAAAAGAAAAACTAAAAATATAATAAACTACAATTAAAATGTCATACACCACCACCACCAAGAATCCCATACCTCTCTCTTATATCCCCCTCTGATAGACATATAGCTTTAGTATACTGCCTTTGTTACAATTAATGGAAGCACATTGTTATATTACTGTTAACTGTAGACTCTACTTTTCCTTGATTGTATTCTTCCCCAACACCATCCCATTCTTAACTTGCAGAGTTTACATTCATTTTTTCTCCCACATATAAAAACATTTTTTATATTTGTACATTTAATCACTATCATTGATTACTGCCACCATAAATTCCATTTAATGATATACATTTGTTCATAATATTCCTGAATAACTTGAGATTTCACTAAGTTATTCAGTCCCAGTCTTTATCTTCTATCTTTCCTTCTGGTGTCATCCATGCCCTCGCCTTCCTCTTTCAGTCTGATTCACAGTCATCTTTGTTCATTGTACTTATAATATTGTGACACCATCACACAGTTTTGTGCTACCCATTTCGGGATCTATACACTCAATCCTGTTGAACGTTATATACTCATTCAGCATCAAATGCCCAATTTCTACCTTCTTTCTATCTCCTGTAGCCTGTGTTATCGGCTTTTAACTCTCAGATTTGCTCATTAATGTTAGTTCATATTAGGGAAACCATACAGTATTTGTCCTTTTGTTTTTGGCTAATTTCACTCAACATAAAGTTATTCTTTTAAGTTGAGGTTTAATTTGCATACAAAATCACTAAAATCACTCTTCTTAGTGTATATTATGAGTTTTGAAAAATGCATTCAGTCATAAAACCACCCCTACAATTGAGATATAGAAAGTTTCATTAACTCCAAAATTTCCCTTCTTTCTTAATGTCCTTGCCTGGATTTGGTATCAGAGTTATGCTGTTTCACAAAATGAGATGGGAATATTCCCTCCTTCTATATTTTCTGAAAATGTTTGTATAATATTAGTATCATTTCTCAATAAAAGATTTCACAGATTTAGCCAGAGAAATCATTTGGCTCTTGAATTTAGTAATGAGAAGATTATTTATTACAAATTTCATTTCCTTCAGGGCAATTTAGATTATCTGGTTCCTTTTTATGTCAGTTTTTTAAAATTTCTGTCTTTCAAGGAATGTTCTCATTTTGTCCAAGTAGTTCCATTTTGTGATATACATTTGCTCATAATACTCCTTTCATTTTCTTTTATGCCCATAGTCTCTGGTGATGTTCCCTTCTTTTATTCATGATAATTGTTGTTGTGTTTTCTTTCTCTTTTTCTTAATCAGTTTAGCTAGTGATTTATCAATTTTATTGATATTTTTGAAGAACCAACATTTGTTTTGACAATTTCTTTGTCTCTTTTCTATGTCATTGATGTCCATTCATATTTATTATTTCCGTTTTATTGGTTTGGGTTTAAATTGCTCTGCTTTTTCTAGTTTCTCAGGGTTGAGATTATACCCTGATATCAACTTTATTCTTTCCTCTAATAAACACTAAAAGCCATAAATTTTCTTCTAATCAAAGCTCTAAGTACACCCCACAGATTTTGATATGTTCGTTTTTATTTTCAATCATTTCCCTAGTGTGGAAGCCTAGGCTAGCGAACCTTGGGTTGGCAGAAAAGGCGGCAGAGGACTAGCATTGCAAATCAGCCAATCCTGAACCACTCTTGATGGGCCAATCAAGATAGCCCAGAATGTAAGCCCTAATTTACATAGCTATGCACCAATCAAAATGGTCTTCATCTGAACCAATCACAAGTCACTCTTAGCTGGTCCCCCATTGGACCACAGGGCAGCACCTTATTTGCATAAAATTCAGCCAATCCTAAAACACCAATTGTCTAAGCCCGCCCTCCTCTAGCCAATAAAAGGCCTAGCTCTACGTATCTGTTTTTAATTCTGCGTTTGGAATCTTCTGTGTGAAGTACTGTGCACGGCAGCACCTGGCTCAGCAGCATTTTTTCCGTCTGAGAATTCTTTCTTGGTGGTTCCAGAAACTGGATAATCCTCTCAGGTAGGAGCTTTGTTTTTTCCAGTGAGTTGGTAATGCTAGTGGGTACTTCTATTTCTAGAAAAGTATTTTCTGTGTTTTGCAACCATTGATTACAGATTAAATTGTGTCATGCTCAGAAAATGTATCCTGTATGATTACAATCCTTTGAAAATTAAACTTATGGCCTAGTATATAATTTAATGATCTAGTATATTATCTACTTCAGGAAATTTCCTGTACATGCTTCTAAGGAATGTATTTAGCAACTATTTAGTGTTCTATAAATATCAACTAGAACAGTTAACTAGTTGACAAGGTTGTTGAAACTTTCTTACGTTTCCTGATTTTATTTTTGTCTGTTTGTCTGTTGTTAGTGGCACACATTTGTCTATTTTTCCCTTTAGTTCGCTATCTTTTCCTTTCTATATTTTGAAGCTGTATGTTTCAAATTGCAGTAGTTGCCCAATGAACTGTCTTAGTTACGAAGTGTCATGCGTTCTTTCTAGTCACACTCCTGTTTGTGAAGTCTGCTTGGTCTGTTATTAACAGATGCGCCGGTTTTCATGTTTGCTCCTTTTAGGAAGTATCTTGCCCAGCCTTTTACTTTTACTCTGTGCCTTCATATTTAATGTGTATCTGATAATTATCATCTAGTTGGGTCTTGCTTTTTCACAAAATGCTTTTTTAATCCAATCTGAAAATTTCTGCTTCTAAGTACAAAACTTCAGTTTGCTTACCTGCCTTATAAATCTCCATCTAACATTTTGTTTTGTTTGTCCCAACTTTATTTTTCCTGTTTTATTCTTTTACAGGCACCTAGTGTTTTAGTACTCCATTTTAACTTTCCTGTTGGAGTTATATTTATAATTTCTAGTACCTCTGCCTTGTATTTTGTTTTCATTGTTACTCTGCTGAGTAGAACCTGGAGTTAATATTCTTTCGTTTTGTTGCAAAAAAAAATTGAATATGCTTTTTTCCCTATTTCCAGTCTATTGTGTTGACATACATATTATCTCTACATTTGTTATGCACTCAGTAATATTTGCTGTAATCAGCCAAATAATCAGTGAGGAAAACAAGTAAATATTAGTCAAGCTCTGCATTTCTTTCGGATAATATTTCCATCTAGGATCATTCTATCTAAATTAGAACTTTACGTGAATTACTTTAAAGATCTGTCAGTTTTTGTATATATGAAAATCTTTACTTCACCTGCGTTTGTGAATTGAGGTTTCACTTAATATACAATATAGGTGTCCCGGTATTCTCATTTATTTTTTGTTCCATTATGGATTGATTTGAATTGAGTTTTGTGGGGGTGGTCTTTCTGCACTCAAAAGGTCTTTCCATTGTCAAAGACTCAGTGTTTTTAAAGACATGCTCCTCTGATTTCTGTCACTGTTCCCCTGTAACGAATGTGTGTTTTGTCTTTGTTTTTTTTATTTTTTTTCATCACTTATCAGCAGTTGGACTATCACGTTTGTTCCATGTGTCAGCTTGGCCAGGTTACCGTGTCCAGTTGTTGGTCGAGTAAGAGCTGCCGCCTCCTTCCTGTGAGAGCTTCAGGGATGTGGCGCCTCTGGGGGTCGGCGGGGAGTTCGGGCCGCCAAGGGCAGGTGGCAGGGGAGCCCCCGCCAGGTACCGCGGGTCCCGGGTCCTCGGCCGGCGCCGCCTCCCTCCCGGGCCCTGCTGGGCGGGGGCGGGCGGACCCCGGGGAGGGCGCTCGGGGCGACTGGGCGGGCGCTGGTGCCGCAGTGGTCGGGCCTGTGTACGAAGGCAACTGGGGGAGGCTAGGCTGCGGGATGTGGGGTCTGGGGACCGGGTAACAGCGGGCAGCCGCGAGGGCACCGTGGCGACTGCGGGAGGCCGGGGCTACGGGGAGGCCGCGAGGGCTCGGGATCTGGCGCGACCCTCACGGGCCCGGGTGGGGGTCGTGACACCGGCTGGTCCTGAGCCAGGCTGGGCCCCTCTCCTGCCCCCCATCTGCTCCGGTGGCCCCGCCCCTTCGGGGCCCTCCCCCTGCAGACCCAGGCCCTGGGGGGGGAGCTGCGGGGCTGGGGTGAGGGGCGGCGGGGCGGCTGGCGACCACCTGTTCCCTTTGGGCTTCCGCGGACCAGGCCCATCCCTTGAGCTTGGCTTTCCAGAAGCAGCCAGTTTGTTTCTATATTTTTAAGGTGGGTTTTCATGTTTAGCTTGCTGAGAGTATTGTAGCCATGCACTTCATTTCATTTTGAGTATTTTTTTTTTTTTTTTGGTCTATATAGAACTTAAAAATTTCCCATTTAACAACTTGAAATAAAAATTCCTTGGTACAAATTAAATTCACAGTGTTGTGGTTAAACATCACTACTAACCATTATCAAGGTTATTTTACTTCAAACAGAAAATCTGTACTCATTAGGAATTAACCCCCATTCTGCTGACCTCTGCCCCTTGTAATGTGTAATCTACTTTTTGATTCTATGAATTTGAATATGTAAGTGAAAATAATCTTCCTTTTGTGTTTGCTTTATTGCAAGCAACAGGATATATTTCAGGTTCATCCATGTTGTATAATATGAATTAAAGCTTCATTCTTAAGGTTTTATAATATATGCATGTGCAATATTTTTTCTATCCCTTTGTTGATGGATACTTGAGTTTCCACCTGCTTTTGGCAACTGTGAATAATGCAGCTGTGGATACTGTACAGTTTTGTGTTTTAGTCCCTGATTTCAAATGTTTTGGACATATACCTAGAAGTGGAAATTCTGGGTCATATATTAATTCTCCATCAACGTTCTGAGGAAACACTAAGCATCTTTCCATAGCAGTTGCACTATTTTCCATCCCCATCAGCAATGTACAAGGGTTATTTCCACGTCCTTGCCAACACCTGTTATTTTCCAATTTTAATAGTCATCCTAGTTGGTGTGAAGTCCTGATCGTGGTTTTGATTTCCATTTTCCTGATTACTAATGATGTTGATATGCTTACTGGTTATTTGTGTATCTTTGAAGAAAGTGTTTTCCAGTGCTTTCCCATTCTAACTGGACTTTTTTTGCTGCTGATTTTTAAGAGTTCTTATGTAAACTGAAAAATAAGACCTCATCAGATACAAGGTTTGCAAATATTTCCTCACTCTGTGTGTCTTCACTTTTCTTGAAAATGTCATTTAATGTTGCAAAGTTAATTGAAGTCCAGTTTATCAATTTTTCTTCTGTTGCTTGCATTTTTTTATGTCAATATGTCTGTTCTTATACTAGTTCCAAAGTTGTTGGGGATTTTGTTTGTAGGAATATGTCATCTGAAAATAGAGCAAGTTTTACTTCTTCCTCCTGCACTTAGATAACTCAAATGGTTTTAATTCATTTTCATACCTAATTGCTCTGGCTATAAACTTCCAGCAGAAAGTTAAATAGCAGTATGGATGGATAGTCAGCATTCTTGTGTTTGTAGTTCTTAAGTGTAAAGCTTTTCCACAACTGATATGGTAGTTGTGGGTTTTTCATATATGCTCTTTCTCATGTTGAGGAAGTTACTATTTCTAGTTCTGACTTTTTGTCAAGAAAGGATGCCAGATTTGTCAAATGATTGTTCCATGTGAGATATGAATGTATTAGTCACCATCAATGTGGTATATCACATTGATTTTCTTGCATTTTTTTGATAAATCCCACTTTGTCGTGGTGTATAATGCTTTTCATGCACTGCTAGATTCAGTTGGCTAGTATGATTTTTGCATCTATTTTCATAAGGGACATTATCTTCTAAATTTTTTTTGTCTTTATATCATTATCTGGCTTTGGTATTATGGTGTTGCTAGTCTCAATTGAGAAATGCTTGACCCATCTCAAATTTTTGGTAGTTTGAGAAGTATTGGCCTTATTTCTAATTTAAAAGTTAACTTTTCTTTGTTGGGTGGTTTTTGATTAGTGATACAATCTCTTATTAGTTTGTTGAGGATTTCTGTGTAACTATTCATGGTATCCTCTTATGATCCTTCAATGTCTTCCTTTTTATTTGTGATTTTAGTACTTTGTGCACTTTTTTTGGTCAGTCTCGCTAACATTTTATGAAGTTTACCAGTCTTTTCAAGGACTCTGTTTTGGTTTCACTGATACACTATTGTTTTTCATCCCGTTTCATTTTTGTGTAGAATTCGTATTTCATTTTTCCTGCTCACTTCAGGTTTAGTTTTTATTTTTCTAATTCCTGTAGGTGTGAGATTGCATTATTGATTTGAGCTTTTTCTTGTCTTTCAATGTGATCATTCACAACCTATCCTTCCCAGCAAAGTCTTTCCTGCAACCCATAAGTTTTGGTAATGTACTTATGTTTTCATTCATCCCAAGATATCTCCTAATTTCCTTTGTGATTTTTTTTTTACCATTGTTTGTGTACTGAGTTATTTCTAGGTACTTCATTTATTTTCCAGTCTTCCGTATGTTATTTATAGCTTTGGTCCATTGTGGTTGAAGAAGATACTTTGTATGATTTCAACATTTCAGAGTTTATTTAGGCTTGTTTCATGAACTGTGGTGTATTGAAATATGTCCCTCATAAAGAAAAATAATCAAGTCATAACACCCAGCCCTGTGGAGGTGGATGCATTTTTGAAGAGATCCTACTTACAAGGATCCAATTAGGTGAGGCCACATTAAATCAGGTGTGTCTTAGTCCATATGACTGGTGAATAATCCAGATAGATAACAACTAAGAGGTAGATTGCCATGTGACAGAGCAGAGATATAAGCCGTGGAACACAAAACATTAGCAAGCCACCATGAGAATGCTACAGACTTTGGAGAAAGCATAGCCTACTCATACCTTGGTATTGAACTTTTGTGGGCTCAAAAACTGAGAGACACTTAATTCCCATTTTTTAAGCTAAGCAGTGTGTGGTATTTGTTGTAGCAGCTGTAGCAAACTGTGGTACTGGGAATTGGGATGTTGCTATTACAGATACCCAAAAATGAGGAAGTGGCTTTGGATTTGCAAAATATGTAGACTGGAGGAATTTTAAGGCACTGGAAAGAAAAAGCAGAGAATACATTGAAGAGATTGTTGATAGAGATACAGGTATAAAAGGTGTTTCTTAGAGCTCAGAAAAATGTGAAGAGCTGTAGAAACAATTTCTTACACTATATTCTATTGAAGGACTTAGAATGAAATGAATGGGTTATTGGAAACTGGAGGAAAGTCAACTCTAGTTATAAAGTAGTAGGAACTTGACTGAATTTTCTGTTAGTATTCAATTGAAATTTGAACTTCTAAGCAAGAAAGTTGAAATATTTAACAGAAGATTTCCAAGCAACATATGGAGGGCAAAGCCTGCTTTCTCATTTTTTTTATAGTAAAATATGAGAGGAAAGATAATTTGAGAACCAAACTTAGTTCTTTGCCTATCCAAATGATGTATTTTGAGAACCCTCCCTTAACTCCTGGGAGCAGAGCACCCATAGAATAAGGATCCACACAAGGGAAGAGGTGCGCATCCTTTTGCTAGAGAGTGGCTGACCATATGATTCATGGGATCGAGTCAGGCATTGCAGATGGTAATTTTAATTGGAGATAATTATCCAGGAAGGATCTATGGAATACCCTTTTGTCTGAAGGCTTCGACCCCCTTGAATTGCATGGAGGTCTGCAAAGTTTTTGAGAATCTTCTATAAGCAGAAGGACTTCAAGACTGGACTGAAAAGTAAAGATATGGGGTGAAATGAAGGAAAAACCTCCAAGGGAAGAATCATGGAAACAGATGTCTTGGAAGTACAGAGTTTCTCATGCCCAGAGACAGTGCTTTCCACTCCAGACTTGGGGTTGGGTGGAGTTTGTTCCCCAACCATTGCAAGGCACAGGCTTTCCACCCTGGCATTTGGAGGGGTGGGCCTTATGCCCGGAGTGTTCCTATCTGGAAATCTTTGCTTCATGTATTTAAGACATGTGTTGTATGGGTCAACCTTTAAGACATAATGCTGAGTGAAATAACCCAGACACAAAAAGAAATATTGTATGTTACACTTATGTGAACTCTGTGGAAAATGTAAAATAAATGTATTATATTCTAGAATGTAGGGGACATAGAGATAGCAACCAGTGAAGAGGGAACAATAAGTACAGATAAGCTCTTGAGGGTAATCTCAATGTTTCGGGAATGCTCAGGAATGATTATGGTTTGCAAACTTTCTTGTGTATAGTAGAGACATGTTGGAAGCAAAAGTTACTTTAGGTTTTTCTTATTCATTTGTCTCTTCCATTTTTTGATAAAGTAAAACTATTGGATTAAACAATTAGCTTTAATGTCATTTTAGGTTATTTGTTTTTTTTTTATGCATTTCTTTGATTACGGGTTAAGTTTCTTGGTATATGGTAGGAACATGTTAGAAGCAATGTAGTACAGATTATTCGTATTTTCTTATTCCTTTTTAGATAGGGTTTGTTAATTTCTTGGGGTATGGTAAGAGCATATTGGAAGCAAAGTAGTTATTTTAGGTTGTTTTTCTTAATCCTTTGCCTTGTTTTGTTGAAATGTGGCTTTTTTTTCACTTTTTGATAAATTTAAAAAAAATGACTTCTGCATGGTGCATCAATGTTTATACTTCCTATATCTTCTTCCTTAGTTGACCTTTCTGTCAATATATAGTCCATTGTCCCTTGAAATGTTTAGTGTATTTTGTGAGATATCAGTAGAGCCATCCTAGCTCCCTTTGGTTACTATTTGCGTGGAATGTTTTCCGTCTCGTGTAACAGCATGTAGTTTATACTTTCTAAATCCATTCTGCAAAACTCGACCTTTTGACCAGATCATTAATTCATTTACAATTAAAGACATATTGTAGGATTTTGCTATTCTGCTAGTTTTCTTTTTACTGAAAGACTTCTAAGACTTTCTGCTTTCCTTCAGTGTGTATTTATTGGTTATTTTTTGTGGTTACATGGGCTTAAAATTAATATGCTAAAGATATAACAAAACTAGTTTGAAATGATACCAATTTAAAATAACATGCACAATCTATGTTCCTAAACCCCTCCCTCCTCAAGTTTTATGTTCTTCTCACAGGTAATATTTTTTATGCATTCTGTGCATAAAGTACATTTGTTACTTATGCATTTACATGTTAAAATCCTGTAAGAAGTTGAAATGGAGTTACAAACCAAAACCACAACAGTACTAGCATTTATATTTATCTATGTATTTTACCTTTATTGGAAGACTTTATTTCTTCATATGTTCAGTCTACTCTCCAGTGTCTTGCACCTTCAAGCTGAAGGTACAAGGCCGTCAACCTTTATTGTGTGGCTGGTCTATGGTGAAGAGCCCCCTTAGCTTCTGTTTTGATCTGGAATACAGATTTCTTGGTTGGCAATAGTATTTTCAGCACTTTAAATGTGTCATCCCTTCTTTCATGGTTTCTGAAAAGAAAATGACACAAACTATTGAGATTGCCTGGTTTGTATGTGGTGCATTGCCACTCCCTTGCTGCTTTCAGCATTCTCTTTGTCTTTAGTATTTACCAGTATAATTGTAATGTGTCAAATGTGGATCTCATGAAGTTACCTTGTTTGGAGGTTGAGCTTTTTTAGATGGTGTTCTAGTTTGCTCATGCTGCCATTTTGCAAAACATCAGGAAGGGAGTGGCTTTTATAAAGGAGGTTTATTTGGTACAAAGTTAGTCTTAAGGCCATAAAGCGTTTCAAGGTAAGGCATCAACAACAGATACCGTCACTGAAGGATGGCCGTTGGTGTCCAGAAAAACCTCTGTTAACCCAGAAGGCACATGGCTGGTGTCTGCTTGCTCCCAGGTTGCATGTCAAAATGGGGTTCTCCAAAATGTTGCTCCTGGGGCATTTTGTCCTCTCATAGCTCCAGCTCCTCTTCAAAATGTCACTGTCAGTTGCTCTGAGGTGCCTCTGTGAGCCCTTTTTATAGGACTCCTGTGCACTAATCAGACCGACCCTGAATGGTTGGGGCTATGTTTTCATGGAAACATTCTCAAGAGGTCACACCCTGATCAAAGGTGCCACTCAGACTTGAGTGGGGTCACATCTCCATGGAAACAGTCAATGAGAATTTTCCAGCCTAATCAACACTAATACATCTTCCCCCACAAGATTATCTTAATATATATATAAACCGTAACAGAGGGTATGTTTATGTAATATCTCCAAATACTTCTTTTTCTTTTTTTCTCTCTTCTCCTTTCAGGTCTCCGATAATCTCTTCTGTTCCACTTTTCTCAATTTTTATTCATATTCATATTTGATCAGTTTGATTTTCTTTTGGCAGTTTCAGTCTAGTGTTGTACTCCTCTACGGAATTATGTTTTCTATGTTTTTAAATTGTCTTTTTTTTTTTTGTATATTTTTGTATTATGACTCATGTTTTTTTGTTGCAAACTGGACATTTTAATATACAAACTCTGGAATTTAGTCACTGAAATGTGTGTTGAGTGCCAGTAGCTGGAAAAAAAAAAAGAAAAACTAAACACTTCCCATCCTTTGCAGATTGGATCTTTGCAAGTACTGTTTCAGAGCTTAGCCAACCTAAGAATGAGCTTATAGAACAGCCTGAGGTAAAGCATGAGGTTCTCCTTGGTCTTTTCAGTACATATGTATATTACTAGGCATATAAACATGGCTATGTGAACTACCGTATTTGTAGAAAAACTTCAAATGTTCCTGGAAGTTGCAGATTCCCAGTTGCCTTGAGAAATACCACATAATGAGCTGGCCTAACAGAAATGTGTTGGCTGACACTGTTGAGGCCAGTGGAAGTGCACATTTAAGGTATCAGCAAGGCAGTGCTTTCTCCCCAAGGACTGGCATTCTGGGGATTCTGGGGCTGGCTGCCAAAAATCCTTGGGTTTCTTCACTTTCCCATCACATGGCAATGAACATGGCAGTGTCCTCTCCTTTCTCTCCTGGGTGCTGGTGGCTTTGGGCTTCTGATGTGACTTTATTTTGTAAAACGTCTGGTAATAAGATATGTTGCAGGCTCATTTAGTTGGAGCACATCTTAACTACAAGTGACATCTTCAAAACATCCTGATGGCTATGGGTTCATGCTATCAAGAATGAATTAAGACTAAGAAAATGATTTTTGTGTGGTACATAATTAGCCCTAACACAGCCATTTCTCCATAAAATTCTCAGTATTTCTTCCTGGTCCTGTATCTTTATCCCAGCAATCGGTTGGTTTTCTCATGGTGTTTCAGCCACCTTGAATGCCACTCATGCTATCTTATTCTGAGACCCACCAGACAGACCAGCATCCTGTCCTGCTCCCTTAGGCTTCTGTCAGGCCTGTTGCAGATACACATGCAGCCCAGTAACCATGTAAGTTACTCCGCTCCCTTCAGAACTGGGACCAAGGACCTGCTCTTGAGATCATGGGTTGGCTCCACACCAAATTGGAGAGAGGATATTTGCAAGATCCAACAATGGAGCCACAAGGTTTTCTATAGTTTTAAAGGTGTCTTTCTCTTGATTCAGCCATTATCTAGTTACTAAAATCCTTTTTCTATTTTCTGGAGCTCTGAGAAAGATGGTTCTACCAGTTTTTGTGTTTAAAAGTTTTCTGGGAGAGACTGAACCTTTATTTCTCTAAACTCTTGATGACATCACTCTGGGCTCATTAATTTATGTCACAGTAAGAGGTAAAAGACCAAAATAATGTGGGAAAAGGCCAACTGAGTTGAATGAACTCTCTGGAAGATAACTGCACTTTTCCTTTCTCTGACGTTAGAAATACATATTGCATTGTGGTTAAAAAATGAAATTGTTGCCAAATATGGACACTCAATTTTTCTAAATCCATTGAAAGAGGCCCGCCGAACCATATGATCAATATGCATTTTTTTTTTAAAGAAGCTACTGGAAAAACATGGTGTATGCATGGAAATCATTTAAACCATTCAAATCCAGAATACCAACAAACAGCCTTTGCTTTCACTATTTTCCTCTATTGACATTTCTTTTACAAAAACTAAAACGTGATTCTAAAACCTCTTTCTAAACCTAACAGTCAAGAGTAATATATAAAGGCACGTCACTGGAAAACTTCAGCTTGTCCCACTCTCCCCAGTTTTCTCCATACCTCCACATTGTTCAGATTCACCTTCAGAAAACATAACAATGTGTAATTAAAAGAACTCTACAAAACCCATGAGGTTATTTTCATGCACTGTAGATATCCTTTTTAGTTTCTGGTGTATTAGAATGGCCAGGAGACCACCTTAATCTTTTGAACTGTAATCCAGTTGATTTGATTATTGAAGGCAATTATATAAACTGTACGGCTTCTATTGTGTGACTGTGTAAACCTTGTAACTGACACTCCTTTTATCCACAGTGTAAGGGCAGATGAATAAAGAATGACAAAAATTTATGAAAGTGGGAGTGTAAGGAGTACAGGATATATTGGGTGTTTTCTTTTTTTTTTTTTTTTTTGAGTAATTAGAATGTTCTTAAAGTGTGACAGTGAATACACGGTATATGAGTATATCTCAACAAAATTGCATTCAAAAATCCATGGCTGAGGATGGAGCGTCACACTAATCCATAGGCAGATCACGCAATTTAGCCAATTACTATGGGACCTTTTCATCAGTTTTGTGTTGGTGATGGGCAAACCTTCTTTAGGCTACAGGGCACATATTAATGAAACTCGATGGCATGCACGACTCAACATTTGATATTTTTTGTTGAAACAGTTGTTCATCTGCTGGGTTAAAGCCTTCACAATCCAATGAAAACACCCAGCTAAATAATAAAAAAGACCAAGAGCCAACAGAATGGTGTGAATGTCCGCCATGTAGACTTTTTTTTTTTTGTAGATAGAGAATTTGTTGGTTTACAGAAAAATCACCCAGAAAATACAGGATATGCCTGTATAACACTATTAATCCCTGGCATTACTACGGTACATTTGTTTCAATTGTCAAAAGTAGAATTTTATAATTGCACTTCTAACTATATTCCATGGTTTAATTTAGGGTTCACTTTGTCCTGTGGTTCCATGGTTTTTTTTATTTTAATTTTATTAAAATACATTGAACATGAAATTTACCCTTTCAAACCCGATTTAATATATATTTCAGTGCTGTTAATTACATTTACTATGCAGCATTACCATAACCACCATCCATTACCAGAACATTTCCATTGTTCCAAATAGGGACTCATATATATTAAGCCTTAACACTCTATTCTCTATCATCACCCCATACCCTGGTAATCTACATTTTAGATCTTGACTCTATGAATTGCTCATTCTAATTATTTCAGATCAGTGAGACCACAATATTGATCCTTTTGTGTTTGGCTTATTTCACTCAACAGGAGGACTCTAACATTTATCTATGTTGGCACATGTATCAGAACTCCATTTCTCTTTATGGCTGAATAATATTCCACTGTATGTTTATCCCACATTTGGTTTATTTACTCATTGGTTTATGGACACTTGGGTTGCTTTCATCTTTGGCAATTGTGAATACTGCTGCCATGAACATCAAGTGCATATAGGTTTGTACTGGTTTGCTAATGCAGGCTTTATGCAAGGTACCAGAAATGGATTGGCTTGTGTAAAGGGGATTTATTAAGTTACAAGTTTATAGTTCTAAGTGTCCAAACTAAAGCATCAAGATGATAGATACCTTTACTGAAGAACAGCTGATGGCATCTGGAACACCTGTCAGCTGGGAAGGCATGAGGCTGGCATCTTCTGGTCCTTTGCCTCCTGCATTGTTTCAAAATGGCTTCCTCCAAAATCTCTCTGGGCTTTTTGTCCTTGCTCCTATGTCTCAGCTCCTATGTGTCATTTTTCTTTCTCCCAGGGCATTTATTTCTCTGTAAGCATCTGGGGGTCCTCTCTTAGCTTCTCTGGGGCAAACTCTGGACTTTAACTTTTAGCTTGGCATCTCCCAATGTCCTTTTCTCGACATCCCTCAGCATCAGCAGGCATCTCTCCAAAAGTCTCTCAGCTGCTCTTGGGGCATTTTGTCCTCCCCTAGTTTTCAGAACAAACTCTGGGCTAGCATCTCTAAGTGTCAGCAAGCATCTGGGTCTCTTGGCTTAGCATATTCTGGGGCATTTTTTTTTCTCTGCCCTTTGTGTGATCTCCCTTCAAAGGACTCCAGCAAACTAATCAAGACCAACCCTGAATGGGTGGGTTCAAATCTCCATGGAAGCATTCAATCAAGAGGTCACATCCTAATCAAAATGATTAACTCTGATTAACTATGCCCTCACAAGATTGTATTAAAGAATATGGCTTCTTGGGGGACATAATCTATCCAAACCAGCACAAAGTTCTTGCTTTCAATTCTTTCAAGTATATAGGTAGATGTGAGATTTCTGAGTCATATAATTATTGTGCACATAAATTTCTGAGGACCCACAAAACTGTCTCAGTGGCTTCACCATATTACCTTCCCACCAGCAATGAAAAAGTGTTTGTATTTCTATTTTTCAACCCTTTTTTTTTTTTTTTTTTAGTGGTAATTATTCTCATGAGTAGAAAATGTCATCTCACTGTGGTTTTGATTTGCATTCCCTAATGGTTAATGATGTTGACCCATTTATATTTGAGTTTGTGTCTTGGCCATTTGTAGTTCTTTTTTTTGTTGTGTTGTAGGATTTCTTTTATATACTGTACAGGAAACCCTTATGGATATGTGGTTTGTAAATATTAGCTCTAGTTGTGTAGGTTGTTCCTTTACTTTCATGATGAAATGCACAGAAATTTCAATTTAGTGGAGTCCCATTTGAGTGCGAAGTCAGAGAAACTGTGCTAACACAAGATCTTGAAGATGCCACTGTATGTTTTCTTCTAAGATAAATATAGTTCTGGTTCTTTCACTTATTTAGTTATAAGATCCATTTTGAATTAGTTTTTGTTTCTAGTTTATGTATTGCAAGGTAGGGGTCTACTTTCATTCTTTTGTATGTGGATATGCAGTTTTTCCAGGACTACCTGTAGAAAGACTATTCTTTCCCTATTGAGTAGACTTGGCTCCCTAGTGAAAATACAATTGGCAATAGATGGGAGGGTTTATTTCTGAACTCTATTAGATTCTACTGGTCTTGTGCCAGTACTATGCTGTTTTTGATTATAGAGCTTTGCAGTAAAAGATTGGGAAGTGTGAGTCCTACAACTTCCTTCATTTGCAAGATTTTTTTGGCTATTCAGGACCCCTTCCATACAAATGTGATGGTTGGCTCGTCCATTTCTGTCGAGAAGGCAGTTGAAATTTTGAGATTGCATTCAATCTGTCAGTACCTGGGTAGATTGACATTTTGAAAATAGTCACTCTTCCAATCCATGAACTGAGAATGTCCTTCTATTATTTACATCTTTGGTTTCTTTTGTTTTTTTTTTGTGTGTGTGTGTGTATGTGTGTAAGTCCTTTACATCCTTTGTTAAATTTATTCCTAGATAATTTTTTTTTGATTTCCACTTCAGATTGATAATTACTGCTGTATAGTAAATGTTACTGATTTGTACCCCACCAATTATGAATTTATTACCTCTGGTAAAGTTTTGTTGATTTTTATGACTTTATACATAGGATCATATCCTCTGCAAATAGGAAAGCTTTATTTCTTCCTTTCCAATTTTGATGTCTTTTATTTACTTTTTTGGCCTAATTGTTTTGGCTAGAACTTCCAGTACCATGTTGAAACAGTGGTGACAGTGGGCATAATTGTCATCCTGTTTTTAAAGGAAAGCTTTAAATCTTTCACTTTGAATATGTTAGTTGTAGGTTTTTCATATGTGGTCTTTAATATATGCCCATGGTGATGAAATTGTCTTCTATTCCTAGTTTTCTAGTATTTTTATGGCAAGTGGTACTGCATTTTTTTTTCAAATTCCTTTTCTGTGATGATTGAGATAGCCATGTGTTTTTTGCCTTTGTTCTATAAATGTGGTATATTACATTAATTTTCTTGTGTTAAAACACCGTTGAATACCTGGGATAAATTCCACTTGATCACAGTGTAGAAATCTTTTCATATGCTGTTGGATTTGGTTTGTTAATATTCCATTGAGGATTTTTGCATCTGTGTTTATATTGCTCTGTAATTTTCTTCCTCATGGTATCTTTCTCTAGCTTCAGTATTAGGGTGATGTTGGCCTCAAAGAATGATCTAGGAATAGGAAGTATTCCCTCCTCTGATTTCTTGGAAGATTTTTAGCAGGACTGCTGTTAATTCTTCTTGGAATGTGTGGTGAAATTCACCAGTGAAGCCATCTGGTCCTGGGCTTGGCTTTGTTGGGCTGTTTTTGATTTAATGTCCAATTGTTTAGTTGTTGAGCCATGTTTCTTCTTGAACCAGGATACATATTGTGTATTTCTGAGAATTTGTTCATTTCATCAAGGCTACTAATTTGTTGGCATAGGTTGTCCATAATATCCTCTTAAATCCTTTTTATTTCAGTAGGATAGATAGTATAATGATCCTTGTTTCCTTTCTGATTTTGGTTTTCTCTTTGTATGATTATAGGTAAATGCTCATTTTACTGATCTTTTCAAAGAACCAACTCGGGGTTTTGTTGATTCTATTATTTTTCCTTCCTTCTCTCACTTTGGGTTTAGTTTCCTTTTTCTAAGTCCTTCACTTTTGAAGTTAGGTGTCTGATTTAGATCTTCCTTTTTTTAATGTATGCATTGATGGCTATAAATTTCTCTCTCAACACTGCCTTTGCTTCATGCCATAAGTTTTGATGTGTTGTGTTTTCATTTTTATTCACCTCAGGATATTTCCTAATTTCACTAGTGAGTTTTTTTCTTTGTAACATTGAGAACATGTTTAATATCCATGTATTTGGGAATTTTCCAGTTCTCCCCCTGATACTGCTTTGTAGCTTCATTCCGTTAAGGTCAGAGAAGATACATTGTATGATTTCAATATTTTTGAGATTTTGAAACTTGTTTTGTGACCAGAAATAAGGTCTATTCCAGGGAATGATCCATGTGCACTAAAGGAGGATCTGTTTTCTGCTGGGTGATCTGTGTCTATTAGGTCTAGCTGTTTCGTGATATTGTTAGTCTTTGTTCTTTTGTGTAGGTGTTCTATTCATTATTGAAAGTGATACATTGAAGTCTTCTATTACTAATGTAGAACCATCTATTTCTTCTTTCCATTGTGTCAATATTTGCTTCATATATTTGGGAAACCTGTTAGGTGCATGTATATTTGTTTTGTCTCTGTTGAATTTATCCATTTATCTGTATATAGTGACCTTTGTTTCTCATCACAGTTTTTGACCTAAAGTCTACCTTATCTATGATTGTATAGATACCCCAGTTTGCTTTTGGTTGTTATTTGCATGGTGTATTATTTTCTGTCCTATCACTTTCAACCTATTTGATCTTTGAATTAGTTTGGTCATGGTTTTTATCCATACTTCCAATCTGTGCTTTTTGAGTGGAGAATTTAATCCATTTGCTTTTAAGTAACTTGATCATGCAGGACTTTCTTTGCTGTCTTGCTATTTGTCTCTGTAAGTCTTATACATTTATGCCCATGAATTCTTGTGCTAATGAATAGTTTCATATTTAATCTTTTGCATTTTAAGATTTTGAATGCCTTCTCATTTCTTTTGGTGAAGACTTTTCATTTTTGTGTGTGGTTTTAATGGGCTTAAATTTAACATCCTAAGAATGTAACACTCATGCTTGATTTAATTCTGGTCCAATTTAAGAAGGGTGGCAGAGGGACCCTGGCTGTCTTGCTTAAGTTGTGTCTCCCAAGCAGTCAGGCTGGGTGTCCCCCTGCAGCAACCTCTTGATGTGCTTGGGGAGCCTGGGGTAGCATTTGGTGCTTGGCAGGTAGGAAAAGATGTTTCTGTCAGGATAGAAGCAAGGAGACTGAAGGAGACTCAGTTCTGCCCCACACAGTCCATGGGGTCCTGGCAAGTTCCTTGAACCTCAGCTCACCCAACTTGACTAGATCTAATCTTTCTAAGAGCCAAATCTCATTTTTTCTGTACTCCTGATTTTGCCAAACATGTATTTAAGAGATATTACTCAGGAGATGATGAGTCCTTTTGGGAGCCTTCATTCCCTTCAAGAAAACAAGGGTTAGAGTAAGTTATTTTAAAGAGACAAATATTTTTAAAAGCATTTGTGGAGCATTTTAAATGGATGACCTCATTTGCTTATCCCAGTACCCCAAGAAAAGTAGATAAGAAAGGAATAAGTAGATGAATGAGGAAATTAAGGCACAGAGATTGGAAGTACCTTGCCTTAAGGTCTTGGCCCTACCAAGTGTTGTGCA